>NC_086445.1:782376537-782677162 GCF_028390025.1 Pseudophryne corroboree | reverse complement strand
TGTGGGGCATTGTATAGCTGGCACTGCTGGGCGATGTATATCAGACACTGGGGAAATGTGTATCTGACACTGTGGGGCAATGTGTATCTGACACTGTGGGGGTGTTTGTGTATCTGGCACTGTGGGGCAAAGTGTATCTGACACTGGGGCAATGTGTATCTGACACTGTGGGGCAATGTGTATCTGACACTGTGGGGCAATGTGTATCTGACACTGTGGGGGTGTTTGTGTATCTGGCACTGTGGGGCAAAGTGTATCTGACACTGGGGCAATGTGTATCTGACACTGGGGGGCAATGTATATCTGGCACTCCAGGGCAATGTATACCATTGCCCCATCAAAGGACAACATCAAAGGATAACATCAAAGGACAAGACTGCAGCATAGCCAACGAACTGAACTTACACTCGGGGATTCAGAATTACAAACCACTGATCGTGTGCAGAATCTTGACGTTGTCCTGGATGGTGGCTTGACACTTAAACATCAAATATCAGCCACAATCAAATCCTCATTCCTTTACCTGAGGAACAAAGCCAGAATCAAGCACTTAATTCCCTCAGATGATCTGCCAAAAGTCATACATGCATTTGTATCATCTCGATTAGACTACTGTAATGCCCTCTACTTTGGTCTCCCAGCAAAAGAATTGCACCACTTACAGCTGGTGGAAGACACAGCTGCCAGGCTGTTTTCCAACTAGCCCTGTTCTAGCTACATAACACCCATCCTCCACTCCCTTCACTGGCTGCCTGTAAGATGGTGAATCATCTTCAAGATTGGCTTACTGAGTTTCAAAGCCTTACATGACCAGGGCCCAAGTTACCTTAAGCAGCTTCTGATCCCATACTGCCCCACTCAATTACTGCGATCTGTAGATGAGGGACTTTTAGCAGAACCTAGAATCTCCCTTATTTCATCTGGGGGTCGAGCTTTTAGTCATGCGGCTCCGACTCTATGAAACTCTCTTTCCCGCACAGTGCGAGAGACCCCAACAATAGAATCCTTCAAAAGTAGACTCAAGACTTTCCTGTCTACTCAAGCATCTCCATAATGTCCATTTAGTATCTTCATGCTTCTGTATTTTATGAAAAGCTGTTCTGTACTTCATTATTTTCTGTACTACAGTATGTTATGCTATGTATCTGTTAAGCGCCTTGAGTCATTTTGGAGAAAGAGCGATATATAAATAAAAATATATATCTGGCACTGTGGGGCAACTTATATCTGGCACTCTGGGGCAATGTATATCTGGTACTGTGGGGCAACGTATATCTGGCACTATTGGGTCATATATGTATCGGGCCCCCCCATATGTGTACCACGCCCCCATTTTCATTGACCACGCCCATTGTGGCATTTGGCCACACCCATGTTGTTGGGCACATGCACACAGTACCTGTAAGACATGTTTTCTGCTTGCACCACTGATGACAACACACAAAACAGGCCCCACAGACATGTCGGTCTACCAGGAATCTTCCTGGTGAACCCTATGGCCAATCCGCCCCAGGTCCAGTCAATCAATGCAGTAGAGGGTTCAATGCAGAGGTCCAAGCAGACATACAAGTAATGTGCAACTGCAAGAGGTAGAAGTCATACTTATTTAAAGAGCAATGTCTGTTGCCTTATGAGCTGTGTTATAAAGTATTTAAATAGATAGATTTTGGCTATGCTTGCAGGGTGCCTGGAATAAGGTATCCAATGCATGTTTTCTCCAATCTAGAAATCACTGTACATGTTGATATCATCTGAGTTGTTGTAAAATGATTTTCATAGCTTTGCACTGGTGCCAGATGGATTTATGCTGGACATGTACTGTGGACTCTGGATTAAATGTGCTAGTACTCTTTCTCACTGGCGTATCTACAATGGGTGCAGTGTGTGCAGTGCACACGGGCCCCTGGGTCCAGAGGTGGCCCGCAACACACACACTGCACCCATTTCTTCTATATACTTACCTTTCTGGTGTCCGGGTGTGGGTCCCTTCTTCTCCCGAGTCCCGTTGCCGGCAGCCACAGCAGCGCTGTTAGTGCTCTGTCTGAGCACTAGAGACTCTGGCACCGTGCCAGAGTCTACAGCGCATGCGCAGGTCCCCGAAAAAATGGCAGCTGCACCATTTTTTCGGAGACTTGCGCATGCGCTGTAGACTCTGGCACGCTGCCAGAGTCTCTAGTGCTCAGACAGAGCACTAACAGCGCTGCTGCAGGCTACGGGACGGGAGAGGAGGGGGCCTACACTCGGAGACTGCACATGGGTTCCCTCCTCTCTAGATACGCCTGTGCTCTTTCTAACTAACAAGTTTCTATGTTGATAACTAATGTTATTGCTAAATTTCCTGACACTCACTCCTGGAGGGAAATGCTGTTCATGAGTGTTTGTGTATCTAACCATTATGATTGCAACATTACAACTTTTCCAGATTTTTGGGAATCACTCAAGCTATTTTTACAGCTTGTTTTTAATTGCTAGTTTTGTTTTCAGGTCAGACTGTAAATTTCTGTATGTCTCCAGGGTCCAGGGTCCGTTAAACGTGCAAATAGAG
Organism: Pseudophryne corroboree; assembly: GCF_028390025.1. NCBI lineage: Eukaryota > Metazoa > Chordata > Amphibia > Anura > Myobatrachidae > Pseudophryne > Pseudophryne corroboree. The sequence continues at coordinate 782,674,617 of NC_086445.1, read as the reverse complement.
ACACTAAATATAATAATAATATATATATATATATATATATATATACACACATACATACATATATACACACACATACATACACAAATTATATACACATACAGTAATAATAAGAATTTACTCACCGGTAATTCTATTTTTCGTAGTCCGTAGTGGATGCTGGGTACTCCGTAAGGACCATGGGGTATAAACGGGCTCCGCAGGAGACTGGGCACTCTTAAAAGAAAGATTAGGTACTATATCTGGTGTGCACTGGCTCCTCCCTCTATGCCCCTCCTCCAGACCTCAGTTAGGGAAACTGTGCCTGGAAGAGCTGACATTACTAGGAAAGGATTTGGAATCCAGGGTAAGACTCATACCAGCCACACCAATCACACCGTACAACTCGTGATAACTATACCCAGTTAACAGTATGAACAATAACTGAGCCTCTCTCAACAGATGGCTCATACAATAACCCTTTAGTTAAGCAATAACTATATACATGTATTGCAGAGAGTCCGCACTTGGGACGGGCTCCCAGCATCCACTACGGACTACGAGAAATAGAATTACCGGTGAGTAAATTCTTATTTTCTCTGACGTCCTAGTGGATGCTGGGTACTCCGTAAGGACCATGGGGATTATACCAAAGCTCCCAAACGGGCGGGAGAGTGCGGATGACTCTGCAGCACCGAATCAGCAAACTCAAGGTCCTCCTCAGCCAGGGTATCAAACTTGTAGAATTTTGCAAAAGTGTTTGAACCCAACCAAGTAGCAGCTCGGCAAAGTTGTAAAGCCGAGACCCCTCGGGCAGCCGCCCAAGAAGAGCCCACCTTCCTCGTGGAATGGGCTTTTACTAATTTAGGATGCGGCAGTCCAGCCGCAGAATGTGCAAGCTGAATCGTGCTACAGATCCAGCGAGCAATAGTCTGCTTTGAAGCAGGAGCACCCAGCTTGTTGGGTGCATGCAGGATAAATAGCGAGTCAGTTTTTCTGACTCTAGCCGTCCTGGAAACATAAAGTTTCAGGGCCCGGACTACGTCCAGCAACTTGGAATCCTCCAAGTCCCTGGTAGCCGCAGGCACCACAATAGGTTGGTTCAAATGAAACGATGATACCACCTTAGGGAGAAATTGGGGACGAGTCCTCCATTCTGCCCTTTCCATATGGAAGATCAGATATGGGCTTTTACATGACAAAGCCGCCAATTCTGACACACGCCTAGTCCAAGCTAAGGCCAAAAGCATGACCACTTTCCACGTGAGATATTTTAGCTCCACGGTCTTAAGTGGCTCAAACCAGTGGGATTTTAGGAAATCCAACACAACGTAGAGATACCAAGGTGCCACTGGAGGCACAAAAGGGTCTGAATATGCAGCACCCCTGTAACAACGTCCGAACTTTAGGCAGTGAAGCCAGTTCTTTTTGAGAGAAAAAGGGGTAGGGCCGAAATCTTGGCCTTTATGGATCCTAATTTTAGGCCCATAGTCACTCCTGACTGTAGGAAGTGCAGGAATCGACCCCCCTGGAATTCCTCTGTAGGGCCTTCCCGGCCACACACCAAGCAACCTATTTTCGCCATATACAGTGAAAAAGTCTTGCTGTCACGTCTTTCCTAGCCTTTATCAGCGTAGGAATAACTGCATCCGGAATGCCCTTTTCCGCTAGGATCCGGCGTTCAACCGCCATGCCGTCCAACGCAGCCGCGGTAAGTCTTGGATCAGACAGGGTCCCTGTTGCAACATGTCCTGACTGAGAGGCAGAGGCCATGGGTCCTCTGAGAGCATTTCCTGCAGTTCCGGGTACCGAGTCCTTCTTGGCCAATCCGGAGCAAAGAATATTGTTCACACTCCTCCGTTTATTACAATTCTCAGCCCTTGGGTCTGAGAGGAAGAGGAGGGAATATATAGACCGACTGGAACACCCACGGTGTTACTAGTGCGACCACAGCTATCGCCTGAGAGTCCCTTGACCCAGCGTAAAACCTTTTTTATCTTTTTATAGAGGTGGGACGCCATGTAGTCCATCTGAGGCAGTTTCCATCAATTTGCAAAACTGCGTGAAGACTTCCTGATGAAGTCACCACTTTCCCGGGTGGAGGTCGTGTCCACTCCCGGAATGAACACTGCTGACAGTGCGCTTACTTGATTCTCCGCCCAGCGAAGAATTCTGGTGGCTTCTACCCTCGCCACCCTGCTCCTTGTGCCGCCCTGGCGGTTTACATGAGCCCCTGCGGTCTGACTGGATCAGAACCGGTTGGTCGCGAAGCAGGAACTCCGCTTGACTTAGGGCGTTGTATATGGCCCTTAGTTCCAGGATATTGATGTGAAGGCAAGTCTGTTGGCTTGACCACAAACCTTGGAATTTTCTTCCCTGTGTAACTGCCCCCCACCCTCGGAGGCTTGCATCCGTGGTCACCAGGACCCAGTCCTGAATGCCGAATCTGCGGCCCTCGAGAAGGTGAGCACTCCGCAGCCACCACAGGAGAAACACCCTGGCCCTGGGGGATAGGGTGATTAACCGATGCATCTGAAGATGTGATCCGGACCACTTGTCCAGTAAGTTCCATTGTCCTTGCATGGAACCAGCCGAAGGGGATGGCCTTGTATGATGCCATCATCCTTCCCAGGACTCGAGTGCAGTGATGCACTGACACCTGTTTTGGTTTTCAATGGATTCCTGACCAGTGTCATGAGCTCCTGAGCTCTCTCTATCGGGAGATAAACCCTCTTCTGGTCTGTGTCTAGGATCATGCCTAGGCGAGGCAGATGAGCTGTAGGAACCAACTGCGACTTCGGAATATATAGAATCCAGCCGTGTTGCCGTTTCACTGCCAGAGAAGGTGATACGCTGTCCAGCAACTGCTCTCTTGATCTCGCTTTTATGAGGAGATCATCCAAGTATGTGATAATAGTGACACCTTGCTTCCGCAGGAGCACCATCATATCCGCCATTACCTTGGTGAAATTGGTAATGACAATCCCGTACCGCAATTCTGAGGTACGCCTGATGAGGTGGATAAATGGGGACACGAAGGTATGCATCCCTTATGTCCCGATTAATTTCAGGCTTGCAATGACCGCTCTTAGCGATTCCATCTTGAACCTGAACCTTTTCAGGTATATGTTCAGGGATTTTAATACAATATGGGTCTAACCGAACCGTCTGGTTTCGGGATTCTAACATGGTCGAATAATAACACCCTCTTGTTGAAGGAGGGGACCCTTGACCACCACCTGTTGAAGATACAATTTACGAATTGCAGTTAACACTGGCTCCCTCTCTTGGGGGGAAGCCCGCCGGGTCCTCGGTGAGGGGGCATCTTCTCACAGTCCAGCCTGTATCCCTGCGATACAATTTCTATTGCCCAGGGATCTAAAAGGGAGTGAACCCACTACTGGCTGAACTTACGAAGGCGTGTCCCCACCGGGCCTAGCTCCGCCTGTGGAGCCCCAGCAACATGCGGTGGATTTTTGTAGAGGCCGGGGAGGACTTCTGTTCCTGGGGACTAGCTGTGTTGTACAGCTTCTTTCCTCTGCCCCCGGCTCTGACAAGAAAGGACGCACCTCAGACTTTCTTGTTTCTTTATTCGAAAAGCTGCATTTAATAATGTTGTGCTTTCCTAGGCTGTGCAGGAATATAAGGCAAAATATCAGAATTACCAGCTATAGCTGTGGAGACCAGGCCCGAGAACCTTTCTCCAGACAATCCTCAGCCTACCATATGCCTCTTAAGTCGGCATCATCTGTCCAATGTATATTCTACAGGACACGTCAAGCAGAAATCGACATAGCTTTTGTCTCTAGGACCCAGTATACTCATGTCCCTTTGGGCATGCTTTATAATTATATATCTATCACTTAAGACAGCATCTCTAAATATTTATATGCATACTAGGGTCTCAATCTCTGCTGATAAGTTACCTGTCCACGCTGCCACAGCGCTATAAACCCATGCCGACACAATCGCCGGTCTGGGTAGTCTACTAGAATGTGCACACTATCTGCAGGATCCCTGAGAATAGCTAGTGCAAATAGGACACCCAAGGGGAAGATTCTCAACACATCCTGGCCCTAGTGGGGAAAGGATACAGCCTGAGAATTCTCTTGTGGGAAGCTGCCATCTCTTGTCTGGAGATTCCCGCTCTTTTTCCTCATGAGAGGAGGGAAATTTACCTCAGCATTCTTCCCCTTAACATGTGTACTCTCGTGTCAGGGACAGATGAGTCATCAGTGATATGCAAATCATCTTTTATTCCAATAATCATATATTGAATATCTTTTAGCCCTCTTGGCTGTAACTTTGCATTATCGTAGTTGACAGTGGAGTTAAACTCCGTGTCGATACTTTGTTATTTTGGATAGTGAACATAGAGAGACTCTGAAGGACTCTGTGACATAGGGACAGACCAGGGTAGATTTCCTTTCTGTTCCCTAACCTTTTGTGCAATAATTTTACCTCAGCACTTACACATATCCAAACAGGCATCGGCGTTGTCGACGGAGACACTCTCCCACACACATATCCGCTCTATCACCTCCTTAGAGGAGCCTTTTACCTCAGACATGTCGACACACGCATACCGACACACCACACACACAGGGGATGCTCTATTTGAAGACAGTTCTCCCACCAGGCCCTTTGGAGAGACAGAGAGAGAGTATGCCAGCACACACCACAGCGCTATATAATACAGGGATGTACACTATACTGAGTGATTTTTCCCCTATAGCAGCTTATATACACAGTTTTGCGCCTAAATTTATGCGCCCCCCTCTCTCTTTTACCCTTTGTGTACCAGGATACTGCAGGGGAGAGCCTGGGGAGCTTCCTTCCAGCTGAGCTGTGAAGAGAAAATGGCGCCGGTGTGCTGAGGAAGAAGGCCCGGCCCCCTCAGCGGCGGGCTTCTGTCCTTTTATGTACTTTAATGGCGGGGGTTAATGCACACATACAGTTTATCAGACTGTATTATGTGCTTTTCGCCAAGTAAGGTAATCTAATTGCTGCCCAGGGCGCCCCCCCCCAGCGCACTGCACCCATCAGTGACAGGAGTGTGTGGTGTGCTAAGGGAGCAATGGCGCACAGCTGCAGTGCTGTGCGCTACCTTAATGAAGACCGGAGTCTTCAGCCGCCGATTTTCAACTTCTCTTCGATCATCTGGCTCTGCAAGGGGGACGGCGGCGCGGCTCCGGGACCGGACGACCGAGGACTGGGCCTGTGTTCGATCCCTCTGGAGCTAATGGTGTCCAGTAGCCTTAGAAGCCCAAGCTAGCTGCAAGCAGGTAGGTTCGCTTCTCTCCCCTCAGTCCCACGTAGCAGTGAGTCTGTTGCCAGCAGATCTCACTGAAAATAAAAAAACTAACAAATACTTTCTTTTCTAGGAAGCTCAGGAGAGCCCCTAAGGTGCATCCAGCTCTGGCCGGGCACAGATACTAACTGAGGTCTGGAGGAGGGGCATAGAGGGAGGAGCCAGTGCACACCAGATATAGTACCTAATCTTTCTTTTAAGAGTGCCCAGTCTCCTGCGGAGCCCGTCTATATCCCATGGTCCTTACGGAGTACCCAGCATCCACTAGGACGTCAGAGAAATATATATTATACACACTATATACAGTATATATATATTTGCTAAAGATTGAAACTATACTTAAAGAGGAAATAAATAAACCCCTTACAAATGGGAACATGAGCACACAGCAACATTGAGTGCTTGATGAATGGAGGATCAGTGAGGCTGAGGCGGAGATCACAGCAGCAGCTGTGTGGACTGGACACACAGCAAGGAGAGATATGCTGAGTACGCTGATATGCGGGTGTTTGGCAGAGCCAATGCGGGAAGGGCTGAGCTTAATCATGGGACACGGCGGGCGGCTCCATTGTGTATAAAAAATAATAATTTTGGTCTGTCGGGGGGGTTTCTGGGTACTCAGAACCCCCCCGCTTCCCCCTGCGTGTGCCACTGGTACAATATGGAGGGTATTAGAGTTCCAATTAGTGGTGCATACTTTGCAAATGTCTCTTTTTATTATTATTATTATTACTACCAGTTATTTATATAGGGCACACATATTCCGCAGCGCTTTACAGAGAATTCTTGTCCATTTACATCAGTCCCTGCTCCAGTGGAGCTTACAATCTATATTCCTTACCACATATACACGCACACACATTCACACTAGAGTTAATTTTGTAGGGAGCCAATTAACCTACCAGTATATTTTTGGATTGTGGGAGGAAACCGGAGTACCCGAAGGAAACCCACACATGTACGAGGAGAATATACAAACTCCACACAGTTAGAGCCACGGTGGGAATCGAACCCATGACCTCAGTGCTGTAAGGCAGTAATGCTAACCATTACACCATCCGTACTGCCAACTTTTGGACCTAGATGTCACAATTTTTTTTTCCCTCTTAAATGATGCCTCTAACTTGATGTGTAGTACACTGAGGTAGGTCTGATCATTTTGCAATCTAAGGCAGCAGCTGAAATGGTGCCTTCTTATTTCTTACACAAACAACTACAAACCTACAAGTAGTGTACTATATTATAGAGATGTAGTTTGCATCCTGACGTACAGGATGCCAGTGTACAGAAGACCATTACCAGAATTCCATCACCTGTTAGAATGCTGATGCTGGAATCCTGAATGTAAGTATGCTGGGGAGGGTTATGGTAATGCTTCCGGTGCCAGGTTATGGCTAGGCCGCTTGGGGGTTAGGGTTGGGCTTCAGAAAGGGAGCGATAGGCTAAGTTTAGTTGCTCATTTTTTGTCTGGGTTAAGGCAGTCGGTATTCTGACCACCAGCATCCTGACTGACAGTGTCCCATATACTATACATATTATATATATCTATATATATATATATATATATATATGTATATATACACACATACATACACACACACATACACACGAAAGCTCTCACTGCCGTCTAACTGACTCATCACTAATTCTCTCACTTCCCAATACGTTAGGAAGCTGAAACTTAACATAGGGGGAAATAGAATTTGAATAAACATCCTCTACAGGGATGAAAAGGGGGATAACATAATGACATCATTACCGATGCGTGGCTTGTGTTGCATGAATGAAAACGGGCAAACGGACAATAGGATCAAAATTTGGATTGCACTTCCAGTGTGTAGAATTTAATAAACTACAAGATTGGTCCTGCCACTTTTTACCGTATCTGCTATGGGTGCTTCTCTGGTAATGCCAAGAAACATGGATTAATATTTATTTACATTAAGATGTCTCAAATTTATTTCTCTACAGATTTACCACATTTTTAACACCTATTTATATTTAAAACTGCGAAAATCAGAAACTCCTGTGTGAGGAATGGGTAAAACAGCAAGTGTGTGTGTATATGTATGTATGTATGTATGTATGTATATTGACATTAGATTCCAATTACATTACAATTATTACATACACTGATAAATTACAAACAATTGTAATGTCATTAGTAGTTTTACTGTGCTTTTATTTTATTAGACTCTACAGTGAGAAAATATGCACTTTTAAAATTGTTATTTTGCTACTTTAACATTGCTACTCGTGTAACGGATGTACTGTATTTTTCTAACTGTACTGATATCAATATATCAACAAAAATAGCAGCCAAAATGTTACCCAATATTCAAAACAAGAGGTAAAAACTCCTTTTTATAGTCCTGGCAAATCACGACATAATAAATGTATCCCAGCTTTATACAATGTCAGAACTTTTTGCATATTATAAACAAATGATTCAGGATATACTGGACACGGAATACTGTAATAAAGGATTACAGAACTTGATAGACTGAAGAATTGGGATTTAGGATCTTATAGAATTACAGGAGCATTCGTAAAAGATTCTGAGATCTATTTATTGAGTGTAAAACTACAGTATGCCGAAACTGGATGTGGTCAAGTGACCAGCGCTCGGGATCCCAGCGGTCACCATGCCAACGCCGGAATCCCGAATGATCACAATGGCGCCCGAATGAATGCCGACACATAGGGTCTATTCCCAATCGTGGGTGTCCTGTAAGGTGCTCTGTTGTGCTCGTCCGTCCCCCCCCACCCCCGCCGACATTCTGCTGCAAGGACTCTGCAGTTGGTATGCTGACCTCCAGGATCCCGGGTGCCGGCAACGTGTTACCAACGCGCAGAAACTGCATCTATAGTATGTAATGTATCCCAGCAATTTAGCAAAGCCTAAATGCAGATTTCAGACACATCTCTTTTGTTAGGTTAACTGATGCAGCAGACTGCAGTATTCACTATGGGGACTGCTGTCTCTACGAATTTGCTAAGCTCTGAAAAGATGGCATTAGCAGGTGTGGAGACATGCTGCGGCTGCTATAATGTGTGTTTATGGGGTGACATGTTGCGGCTACAATATCCTGGACCATTGGTACCCCTACTATAATGTATGTACATGGTGACCCACTGCTGCCTTAATGTATCTATATAGTGACATGCTGCAGCTGCTATAATGTATGTATATTGGTAACATGCTGCGGCTGCTATAATGTGTGTATATGTGGTGACATGCTGTTGCTGCTATAATGTATGTATATGTGGTGACATGCTGTGGCTGCTATAATGTGTGTATATGTGGTGACATGCTGCTGCTATAATGTATGTATATGTGGTGACATGCTGCGGCTGCTATAATGTATGTATATGTGGTGACATGCTGCTGCTGCTGCTGCTATAATGTGTGTATATGTAGTGACATGCTGCAGCTGCTGTAATGTATGTATATTAGAGATGAGCGGGTTCGGTTTCTCTGAATCCGAACCCGCCAGAACTTCATGGTTTTTTTCACGGATCCGAGCAGACTCGGATCCTCCCGCCTTGCTCGGTTAACCCGAGCGCGCCCGAACGTCATCATGACGCTGTCGGATTCTCGCGAGACTCGGATTCTATATAAGGAGCCGCGCGTCACCGCCATTTTCACACGTGCATTGAGATTGATAGGGAGAGGACGTGGCTGGCGTCCTCTCCATTTAGATTAGGGTTGAGAGAGAGAGAGAGATTGACCTGAGGCTGTGATACTGTAGAAGAGAGTGCAGAGTTTAGTGACTGAGGACCACAGTGACCACCAGACAGTGCAGTTGTTTGTTTTATTTAATATATCCGTTCTCTGCCTGAAAAAAACGATACACACAGTGACTCAGTCACATACCATATCTGTGTGCACTGCACAGCCCAGTGTGCTGCATCAATGTATATATATATCTGACTGTGCTCAGCTCACACAGCTTATAATTGTGGGGGAGACTGGGGAGCACTGCAGTGCCAGTTATAGGTTATAGCAGGAGCCAGGAGTACATAATATTATATTAAAATTAAACAGTGCACACTTTTGCTGCAGGAGTGCCACTGCCAGTGTGACTAGTGACCAGTGACCTGACCACCAGTATATATAATATTAGTAGTATACTATCTCTTTATCAACCAGTCTATATTAGCAGCAGACACAGTACAGTGCGGTAGTTCACGGCTGTGGCTACCTCTGTGTCGGCACTCGGCAGCCCGTCCATAATTGTATATACCACCTAACCGTGGTTTTTTTTTCTTTCTTTATAGTCATACTAGTTACGAGTATACTATCTCTTTATCAACCAGTCTATATTAGCAGCAGACACAGTACAGTGCGGTAGTTCACGGCTGTGGCTACCTCTGTGTCGGCACTCGGCAGCCCGTCCATAATTGTATATACCACCTAACCGTGGTTTTTTTTTCTTTCTTTATACATACATACTAGTTACGAGTATACTATCTCTTTATCAACCAGTCTATATTAGCAGCAGACACAGTACAGTGCGGTAGTTCACGGCTGTGGCTACCTCTGTGTCGGCACTCGGCAGCCCGTCCATAATTGTATATACCACCTAACCGTGGTTTTTTTTTCTTTCTTTATACATACATACTAGTTACGAGTATACTATCTCTTTATCAACCAGTCTATATATTAGCAGCAGACACAGTACAGTGCGGTAGTTCACGGCTGTGGCTACCTCTGTGTCGGCACTCGGCAGCCCGTCCATAATTGTATATACCACCTAACCGTGGTTTTTTTTTCTTTCTTTATACATACATACTAGTTACGAGTATACTATCTCTTTATCAACCAGTCTATATATTAGCAGCAGACACAGTACAGTGCGGTAGTTCACGGCTGTGGCTACCTCTGTGTCGGCACTCGGCAGCCCGTCCATAATTGTATATACCACCTAACCGTGGTTTTTTTTTCTTTCTTTATAGTCATACTAGTTACGAGTATACTATCTCTTTATCAACCAGTCTATATTAGCAGCAGACACAGTACAGTGCGGTAGTTCACGGCTGTGGCTACCTCTGTGTCGGCACTCGGCAGCCCGTCCATAATTGTATATACCACCTAACCGTGGTTTTTTTTTCTTTCTTTATACATACATACTAGTTACGAGTATACTATCTCTTTATCAACCAGTCTATATATTAGCAGCAGACACAGTACAGTGCGGTAGTTCACGGCTGTGGCTACCTCTGTGTCGGCACTCGGCAGCCCGTCCATAATTGTATATACCACCTAACCGTGTTTTTTTTTTTTCTTTCTTTATAGTCATACTAGTTACGAGTATACTATCTCTTTATCAACCAGTCTATATTAGCAGCAGACACAGTACAGTGCGGTAGTTCACGGCTGTGGCTACCTCTGTGTCGGCACTCGGCAGCCCGTCCATAATTGTATATACCACCTAACCGTGGTTTTTTTTTCTTTCTTTATACATACATACTAGTTACGAGTATACTATCTCTTTATCAACCAGTCTATATTAGCAGCAGACACAGTACAGTGCGGTAGTTCACGGCTGTGGCTACCTCTGTGTCGGCACTCGGCAGCCCGTCCATAATTGTATATACCACCTAACCGTGGTTTTTCTTTCTTTCTTTATACATACATACTAGTTACGAGTATACTATCTCTTTATCAACCAGTCTATATATTAGCAGCAGACACAGTACAGTGCGGTAGTTCACGGCTGTGGCTACCTCTGTGTCGGCACTCGGCAGCCCGTCCATAATTGTATATACCACCTAACCGTGGTTTTTTTTTCTTTCTTTATACATACATACTAGTTACGAGTATACTATCTCTTTATCAACCAGTCTATATATTAGCAGCAGACACAGTACAGTGCGGTAGTTCACGGCTGTGGCTACCTCTGTGTCGGCACTCGGCAGCCCGTCCATAATTGTATATACCACCTAACCGTGTTTTTTTTTTCTTTCTTTATACATACATACTAGTTACGAGTATACTATCTCTTTATCAACCAGTCTATATATTAGCAGCAGACACAGTACAGTGCGGTAGTTCACGGCTGTGGCTACCTCTGTGTCGGCACTCGGCAGCCCGTCCATAATTGTATATACCACCTAACCGTGGTTTTTTTTTCTTTCTTTATACATACATACTAGTTACGAGTATACTATCTCTTTATCAACCAGTCTATATTAGCAGCAGACACAGTACAGTGCGGTAGTTCACGGCTGTGGCTACCTCTGTGTCGGCACTCGGCAGCCCGTCCATAATTGTATATACCACCTAACCGTGTTTTTTTTTTCTTTCTTTATACATACATACTAGTTACGAGTATACTATCTCTTTATCAACCAGTCTATATATTAGCAGCAGACACAGTACAGTGCGGTAGTTCACGGCTGTGGCTACCTCTGTGTCGGCACTCGGCAGCCCGTCCATAATTGTATATACCACCTAACCGTGGTTTTTTTTTTTCTTTCTTTATAGTCATACTAGTTACGAGTATACTATCTCTTTATCAACCAGTCTATATTAGCAGCAGACACAGTACAGTGCGGTAGTTCACGGCTGTGGCTACCTCTGTGTCGGCACTCGGCAGCCCGTCCATAATTGTATACTAGTATCCAATCCATCCATCTCCATTGTTTACCTGAGGTGCCTTTTAGTTGTGCCTATTAAAATATGGAGAACAAAAATGTTGAGGTTCCAAAATTAGGGAAAGATCAAGATCCACTTCCACCTCGTGCTGAAGCTGCTGCCACTAGTCATGGCCGAGACGATGAAATGCCAGCAACGTCGTCTGCCAAGGCCGATGCCCAATGTCATAGTACAGAGCATGTCAAATCCAAAACACCAAATATCAGTAAAAAAAAGGACTCCAAAACCTAAAATAAAATTGTCGGAGGAGAAGCGTAAACTTGCCAATATGCCATTTACCACACGGAGTGGCAAGGAACGGCTGAGGCCCTGGCCTATGTTCATGGCTAGTGGTTCAGCTTCACATGAGGATGGAAGCACTCAGCCTCTCGCTAGAAAAATGAAAAGACTAAAGCTGGCAAAAGCAGTAGCACCGCAAAGAACTGTGCGTTCTTCGAAATCCCAAATCCACAAGGAGAGTCCGACTCCAATTGTGTCGGTTGCGATGCCTGACCTTCCCAACACTGGACGTGAAGAGCATGCGCCTTCCACCATTTGCACGCCCCCTGCAAGTGATGGAAGGAGCACCCGCAGTCCAGTTCCTGATAGTCAGATTGAAGATGTCAGTGTTGAAGTACACCAGGATGAGGAGGATATGGGTGTTGCTGGCGCTGGGGAGGAAATTGACCAGGAGGATTCTGATGGTGAGGTGGTTTGTTTAAGTCAGGCACCCGGGGAGACACCTGTTGTCCGTGGTAGGAATATGGCCGTTGACATGCCTGGTGAAAATACCAAAAAAATCAGCTCTTCGGTGTGGAAGTATTTCACCAGAAATGCGGACAACAGGTGTCAAGCCGTGTGTTCCCTTTGTCAAGCTGTAATAAGTAGGGGTAAGGACGTTAACCACCTCGGAACATCCTCCCTTATACGTCACCTGCAGCGCATTCATAATAAGTCAGTGACAAGTTCAAAAACTTTGGGTGACAGCGGAAGCAGTCCACTGACCAGTAAATCCCTTCCTCTTGTAACCAAGCTCACGCAAACCACCCCACCAACTCCCTCAGTGTCAATTTCCTCCTTCCCCAGGAATGCCAATAGTCCTGCAGGCAATGTCACTGGCAATTCTGACGAGTCCTCTCCTGCCTGGGATTCCTCCGATGCATCCTTGCGTGTAACGCCTACTGCTGCTGGCGCTGCTGTTGTTGCTGCTGGGAGTCGATGGTCATCCCAGAGGGGAAGTCGTAAGCCCACTTGTACTACTTCCAGTAAGCAATTGACTGTTCAACAGTCCTTTGCGAGGAAGATGAAATATCACAGCAGTCATCCTGCTGCAAAGCGGATAACTGAGGCCTTGACAACTATGTTGGTGTTAGACGTGCGTCCGGTATCCGCCGTTAGTTCACAGGGAACTAGACAATTTATTGAGGCAGTGTGCCCCCGTTACCAAATACCATCTAGGTTCCACTTCTCTAGGCAGGCGATACCGAGAATGTACACGGACGTCAGAAAAAGACTCACCAGTGTCCTAAAAAATGCAGTTGTACCCAATGTCCACTTAACCACGGACATGTGGACAAGTGGAGCAGGGCAGGGTCAGGACTATATGACTGTGACAGCCCACTGGGTAGATGTATGGACTCCCGCCGCAAGAACAGCAGCGGCGGCACCAGTAGCAGCATCTCGCAAACGCCAACTCTTTCCTAGGCAGGCTACGCTTTGTATCACCGCTTTCCAGAATACGCACACAGCTGAAAACCTCTTACGGCAACTGAGGAAGATCATCGCGGAATGGCTTACCCCAATTGGACTCTCCTGTGGATTTGTGGCATCGGACAACGCCAGCAATATTGTGTGTGCATTAAATATGGGCAAATTCCAGCACGTCCCATGTTTTGCACATACCTTGAATTTGGTGGTGCAGAATTTTTTAAAAAACGACAGGGGCGTGCAAGAGATGCTGTCGGTGGCCAGAAGAATTGCGGGACACTTTCGGCGTACAGGCACCACGTACAGAAGACTGGAGCACCACCAAAAACTACTGAACCTGCCCTGCCATCATCTGAAGCAAGAAGTGGTAACGAGGTGGAATTCAACCCTCTATATGCTTCAGAGGTTGGAGGAGCAGCAAAAGGCCATTCAAGCCTATACAATTGAGCACGATATAGTAGGTGGAATGCACCTGTCTCAAGCGCAGTGGAGAATGATTTCAACGTTGTGCAAGGTTCTGATGCCCTTTGAACTTGCCACACGTGAAGTCAGTTCAGACACTGCCAGCCTGAGTCAGGTCATTCCCCTCATCAGGCTTTTGCAGAAGAAGCTGGAGACATTGAAGGAGGAGCTAACACGGAGCGATTCCGCTAGGCATGTGGGACTTGTGGATGGAGCCCTTAATTCGCTTAACAAGGATTCACGGGTGGTCAATCTGTTGAAATCAGAGCACTACATTTTGGCCACCGTGCTCGATCCTAGATTTAAAGCCTACCTTGGATCTCTCTTTCCGGCAGACACAAGTCTGCTGGGGTTGAAAGACCTGCTGGTGACAAAATTGTCAAGTCAAGCGGAACGCGACCTGTCAACATCTCCTCCTTCACATTCTCCCGCAACTGGGGGTGCGAGGAAAAGGCTCAGAATTCCGAGCCCACCCGCTGGCGGTGATGCAGGGCAGTCTGGAGCGACTGCTGATGCTGACATCTGGTCCGGACTGAAGGACCTGACAACGATTACGGACATGTCGTCTACTGTCACTGCATATGATTCTCTCAACATTGATAGAATGGTGGAGGATTATATGAGTGACCGCATCCAAGTAGGCACGTCACACAGTCCGTACTTATACTGGCAGGAAAAAGAGGCAATTTGGAGGCCCTTGCACAAACTGGCTTTATTCTACCTAAGTTGCCCTCCCTCCAGTGTGTACTCCGAAAGAGTGTTTAGTGCCGCCGCTCACCTTGTCAGCAATCGGCGTACGAGGTTACATCCAGAAAATGTGGAGAAGATGATGTTCATTAAAATGAATTATAATCAATTCCTCCGCGGAGACATTGACCAGCAGCAATTGCCTCCACAAAGTACACAGGGAGCTGAGATGGTGGATTCCAGTGGGGACGAATTGATAATCTGTGAGGAGGGGGATGTACACGGTGATATATCGGAGGGTGATGATGAGGTGGACATCTTGCCTCTGTAGAGCCAGTTTGTGCAAGGAGAGATTAATTGATTCTTTTTTGGGGGGGGTCCAAACCAACCCGTCATATCAGTCACAGTCGTGTGGCAGACCCTGTCACTGAAATGATGGGTTGGTTAAAGTGTGCATGTCCTGTTTTGTTTATACAACATAAGGGTGGGAGGGCCCAAGGACAATTCCATCTTGCACCTCTTTTTTCTTTTCTTTTCCTTTGCGTCATGTGCTGTTTGGGGAGGGTTTTTTGGAAGGGCCATCCTGCGTGACACTGCAGTGCCACTCCTAGATGGGCCCGGTGTTTGTGTCGGCCACTAGGGTCGCTAGTCTTACTCACACAGTCAGCTACCTCATTGCGCCTCTTTTTTTCTTTGCGTCATGTGCTGTTTGGGGAGGGTTTTTTGGAAGGGACATCCTGCGTGACACTGCAGTGCCACTCCTAGATGGGCCAGGTGTTTGTGTCGGCCACTTGGGTCGCTTATCTTAGTCACACAGCGACCTCGGTGCAAATTTTAGGACTAAAAATAATATTGTGAGGTGTGAGGTGTTCAGAATAGACTGAAAATGAGTATAAATTATGGTTATTGAGGTTAATAATACTATGGGATCAAAATGACCGCAAATTCAATGATTTAAGCTGTTTTTTAGTGTTTTTTGAAAAAAACACCCGAATCCAAAACACACCCGAATCCGACAAAAAAAATTCGGTGAGGTTTTGCCAAAACGCGGTCGAACCCAAAACACGGCCGCGGAACCGAACCCAAAACCAAAACACAAAACCCGAAAAATTTCAGGCGCTCATCTCTAATGTATATGTGGTGACATGCTGCAGCTGCTATAATCTATGTATATTGGTGACATGCTGCGGCTGCTATAATGTGTGTATATGTGGCGACATGCTGCTGCTGCTATAATGTATGTATATGTGGTGACATGCTGTGGCTGCTGTAATGTGTGTGTATATGTGGTGACATGCTGCTGCTGCTATAATGTGTGTCTATGTGGTGACATGCTGCAGCTGCTGTAATGTATGTATATGTGGTGACATGCTGCAGCTGCTATAATCTATGTATATTGGTGACATGCTGCGGCTGCTATAATGTATGAATATGTGGTGACATGCTGCTGCTGCTGCTGCTGCTATAATGTATGTATATGTGGTGACATGCTGTGGCTGCTATAATGTGTGTATATGTGGTCACATGCTGCTGCTGCTATAATGTATGTATATGTGGTGACATGCTGCGGCTGCTATAATGTATGTATATGTGGTGACATGCTGTGGCTGATATAATCCATGTATATTGGTGACATGCTGCGGCTGCTATAATGTGTGTATATGTGGCAACATGCTGCGGCTGCTATAATGTATTATATTGGTGACATGCTGCGGCTGCTATAATGTATGTATATGTGGTGACATGCTGCGGCTGCTATAATGTGTGTATATGTTGTGACTGGAGATGTGCGGCTGGAACTTTTCGTGTTTTGTGTTTTGGTTTTGGTTCTAATTTCATTTTCGTGTTTTGGTTTTGGCTTGGTTTTGTCAAAACCACCTTTTCGTGTTTTGGTTTTGGTTCTGGATGATTTTTGAAAAACAAACAAACATAAAAACAGCTAAAATCACAGAATGTGGGGGTAATTTTGCTCCTACGGTATTATTAATCTCAATAACATTCATTTCCTCTCATTTCCAGTGTATTTTGAACACCTCATAATATTTTTTTAGGCCTAAAAGATGCACTGAGGTGGCTGTATGACTAAGCTAAGCGACACAAGTGTGCGGCACAAACACCTGGCACATCTAGGAGTGGCACTGCAGTTGCAGACAAGATGGCACTATTCAAAAACTAGTACCCAAACAGCACATGATGCAAAGAAGAAAAAGAGGTGCAATTAGGTAGCTGGGTGGCCAAGCTAAGCGACACAAGTGTGCGGCACAAACACCTGACACATCTAGGAGTGGCACTGCAGTGGCAGACAGGATGGCAGATTTAAAAAATAGGCCCCAAACAGCACATGGACATATAGAAACAAACAGCAGTGGACATATAGCAGCAGTGTATATCGTCACTGGAACTACTGATGACACAGGACACTAGCACTGGTCTGATGCAGCACAACACGTTGTTATAATTGTTATACTGCAGCAGTGGACATATAGCAGCAGCGTATATCGTCACTGGAATTACTGATGACACAGGACACACACTACCACTGGTCTGATGCAGCCCAACAGGTTGTTAATAATAATATAATTGTAATTTGTTATACTGCAGCAGTGGATATATATAGCAGCAGCGTATATCGTCACTGGAATTACTGATGACACAGGACACTGGATATATGGCAGCAGAGAACACCAACACTGTGAATGGCTGGACTGATACAGCACAATACACTGACTAACCTGGACTGCTCTGCACAACACAGCCCCACTTTACAGCTAAACAAAAAACAAGAATGGAGGCTGCGCTAATTTAAAAGATGTAACAATAATGATCTAAATGTAATAATAACACTTTTTAATATTAAAAATGATAATCTAAAATATTGTGGTGAATGCACCATGTGCATGCAACATATTAAAAATAAAGAATAAAAAGCATACAATTTTATAAAATATGCATTAGTAGGGTTACCCAAGTTAGCAGGAATTGGAGAATATTGGAGAATGGAAAGTCCGTTCCTAAATAGTCCCCCAATTTGTAGTGTCCAGTTCAAGCAATTTTAGGAGACAAGCAATGTCCGATTTAGTAGCAAATTACCGGTAGAGGTTGTAATGCTCCAGGTTTGTAAGTGGTGAGCTCCTCATGCGATGCGGTGGAAAGAATCATCGGTTCAGCTTGCTATTAGAGTCCTCCATAAGCAGATAGTGATCTGGATTAGGATGGGGGTGGTTCGGTCTTCCAGCAATGAAATCCCGGCTTGGGTCCCGGTGTATCTGACGCGTTTCGCTGCTGTCAGCTAGCAGCTTTTTTTAAAAAGCTGCTAGCTGACAGCAGCGAAACGCGTCAGGTACACCGGGACCCAAGCCAGAATTTAATTGCTGGAAGACCGAACCACTCCCATCCTAATCCAGATCACTATCTGCTTATGGAGGACTCTAATAGCAAGCTGAACCGATGATTTCTTTCCACCGCATCGCATGAGGAGCTCACCACTTACAAATCTGGAGCATTACAACTTCTAGTGGTAATTTGCTACTAAATCGGACATTGCTTATCTCCTAAAATTGCTTGAACTGGACACTAAAAATTGGGGGACTATTTAGGAACGGACTTCCATTCTCCAATCTTCTCCAATTCCTGCTAACTTGGGTAACCCTACTAATGCATATTTTATAAAATTGTATGCTTTTTATTCTTTATTTTTAATATGTTGCATGCACATGGTACATTCACCAAAATATTTTAGATTATCATTTTTAATATTAAAAAGTGTTATTATTACATTTAGATCATTGTTGTTACATCTTTAAAATTAGCGCAGCCTCCATTCTTGTTTTTCGTTTACCTTGTGGGGGTGACTTCCCCGTTTTTGAGGCCGCAGCTTGCTGGAGCATCCCATACATAAAGGCGCCTGAGTACCCAGGGTAACCCAACTTTACATATCCACTTTACAGCTACACTGGATATATGGACTGGACTGAGCAGCACAACACTTGTCACCCACTTTCCCGCCCCAATAAACAGAGACTGAGCATGCTGAATACACATCCTCTCACTCTCCGAGACTGGAGTGAAAATGGCCGCGACGTGCGGCTCCTTATACGGAATCCAAATCCTGCAAGAATCCGACAGTGGGATGATGACATTTTGCCGAGTTCGGGTTTCTGAGTCAAGTGGGAAAAGCCGAGCCTCGGAAGGCAAAGTTCGGGGAGGGGGGGGGGGGGTTCTCTAAGAACCGAACCCGCTCATCTCTAGTTGTGACATGCTGCGGCTGCCATAATGTGTGTATATGTGGCGACATGCTGCTGCTATAATGTATGTATATGTGGTGACATGCTGTGGCTGCTAAAATGTATGTATATGTGGTGACATTCTGTGGCTGCTATAATCTTTGTATATTGGTGACATGCTGCGGCTGTTATAATATGTGTATATGTGGTGCCATGCTGCCGCTGCTATAATGTGTGTATATGTGGTGACATGCTGTGGCTGCCATAATGTGTGTATATGTGGTGACATGCTGCTGCTGCTATAATGTGTGTATATGTGGTGACATGCTGCGGCTGCTATAATGTATGTATATAGTGACTAGAGATGAGCAGTCTCGGTTCTCAAAGTCTTCCGGGATTTTATTTGCTGTTTGTTAACTACAGTATAACTACTTTTGAACAATGATATTCCACACATGATTCATAGTAAATTTCTGTGTTGTATTGTTTTCTACTGAAACTTTGAAAGTACTTACAAGTTAGTTTGGTTGGTTATTGCTAATTCATCACTAATTTGCAAAACATTTTTAAACAGAAATAATGCTGTGTGTTTGTGCCGCTGTTCTGTTGCTAATACCGCTTTCACACTGCCAATGCCGGATCCCACCCGGGAATTGGATCTGGCAGTGGCAGCTGCTGCTGGCTTCCCCGACCCGGCAATAAGCCGGGTGGGTTGCCATTGCAGCAGGGGGGGGGGGGGGGGGGGCGGAGGTGGCGCTGGGAGATGAGCTCATCTCCACGCCGCCTCTCCCTATCTAGTAAACGGGTCCCGGGTCGCATCGACGCAGGAGCCCGTTTACGCAGCCACTGACCCGGTATTCAACCCTGGTGTAATACTGCTTTATACCCGAGCTGAATTGCCGGGTCAGGCGACCTGCGATTTCGGCAAGGCCCCTTTCACACCGCACGCCGACCCGTGTCGATCCGGCAATATGCCGGGTCGATACCGGGTTATTTGTGTGGTGTGAAAGGGGTATTAGTTTTGACAGTAAGCCTTTGGCTTATATTGATGGAGAATATTGTGAGCTGTGAGGTGGTCAAACTTGACTGGAAATAAATAAAATCGAAGTTAATAATGCTGTAGGAGCTACAAAAGGCCCAAATTATGTGATTTTAGCAGTTATTATAAAAAATAATAAAACAAATGATCCAAAACTAAAACCCGTGAGTTCAGTTTTGGCAAAACAAAAAAACCTGAAGTTAATACAGGTCCAAAACCAAAACATGGGGTGGGAGGGGGTGGGATCTGCGCACATCACTAGTTAAAGGTAAATGCTATAAGTAATTCCTGTGACTCTAGTTGAAAATATTATTAAGATGTTAACTTTCCCGGATGTGTCCACAAGAGGAAAATCAACCAGACTTATAATGGTAGAAACAAAAGTGATGAAAAACTTCCAAAGAGATACAAGCTGAGATCCAAGGTCAATGTACGTCAGTGTCTGATTCCACCATCTGGCACATTTTGAGAGACAGAGGGCTTCATGGAAGAAGACCCAGGGGGACTCCACTTTTGAAAAAAAAACAAAAAAAAAGCCAGACTGGCATTTGCTAAAATGCATAATAACAAGTCACAATGCTTCTGGGAGAATGCCCTTTGGGCATATGAGTGAAAACTCAAAGTCGCATCAACTCTTTGTACAGTAAAAATAAAGAATCTTTTAAAGAAAACAGCATACAGTACACCCCGTGAAGTATTGAGGAGGCTTGGTTGTGTTTTGGGGCTGCTTTTCTGCACCTAACACAGAGTACTGTCTGTCTGTGCATAGCACAATGAACTCTCAAGACTATCAAATGATTCTGGAGCAATACATACTGTCCAGCGTCAGAAAGCTCACAGGTCATGGGTACTCCAACAGGATAACAGGATAACATACAGCTACTGTAAAAGCACCCAGGATAATAACAAACTATTGGACTAGTCTGACGTGGCCTTCTATGAGCCGTGATCTGAATACTATTGAACATCTATGGAAAAAGATTAAACATATCATTTGGAGAAGACGCCCAACAAACCTGAGACTGCAGTTTGCACAGGAAGAATGGGCAAAACCACCTGCTGGAAAAGTCTCATTAAGAGTTACAGAAATTATTACTTTATTGCAATGATTGCTTCTAAACGGTCTGCAACAAAATATTAGGTTCTGGGTCCCAACATTTTTGTCCATGCTATTTTCATTAGTTTCATTATTAAAGATATTCTGTACATTAAAAAATCAAATGCAAAGTCTGATCTCTATTAAATATGGAATAAACAATGATAAATGCCAATTACTTTTGTCACTTTCAAGATATTTCAGAGTAAACATATGGGTTCTTTTCATGGAACGGTTACAAAAAATTTGTTCACATCTATATCTGTATCATATACTGTGTGTGTGTGCACGCACGTGTGCGTGCGTGTGCGTGCGTGTGCGTGCGTGTTAAATTTAGTAATTTTGCGAGCAGGGCCCTCTTATTGTACCTCTTTGTTTGTCTGTTCTTATAAAGTCTTGTTCTATTACTGTTTTGTTCCCAGTTGTACATATACATAGATGCATGTATTATGGGTCTCAGTTAAATTTGCAGGTAAATGCATTTGAGTGATGTAAAGTTGCAAAACTTACAAATTGTATCCTAATTTTAGTGTTGCACATAACTTGCACTAGCACACCCATGTTCTTGGAAAGTGGAGTGCGGGTTATGCTTGGCAACAGTACATGTATATAGATGCAAGTTAAGTACATGCATTTGAGATGCATCTTATTTTGAAGTACACAATGAAATATGGACCTTATTCAGAGATGAATGCAGATCACTGCATACGCAGCCAGATCTGCGTTCATCTCCTCACATGTTGAGGGCCACCCAGCATAAGGCAAGGCCGCCCAGCATGTGTGAGCCCTGGCAAAACAGCCTACGTCCAGGTCTGAATAATCCCCTATGTTTTGTTATCAGACATTTTGCATAAATGTCTGATAAACCTTGCAAACCACCAACTACACAATCAAGCTCCCTGATTTTATAACAGTGTTAATGAGCTTGTGAAAAAGGGGCATATATTGGAAAGATGATGGAGAAAGACTAACCTGATGGAGGACAAGAAAAAAACAAATAAAACATAATGAAGAATATCAATCCACAATCACCCATAAGAAATTAAAGTTCCTCTCAAATGAGATCACAACAGGAAACAATAGGCCAGTACTGCATGGAGATGCTTTGCAAGCCAACTTGCCTCCACCCTGATGAAACCCTCTCCCATGCAAGATGCACAGTTCCATCAAAGGAGTGCCAACTGTCAAGCCTGCCAGTTTAAGCCCCATGTCTTCATGGACCAGCTTTGACCCAATGGAAGCAAAAGGCATTGTTGAAATTGCTTGAATGTTGCATCCCATTACCTGTGATCTGTACAACCAAGCTACTAAATGGGTGTATGGACATAATTGGTACTGTATTTTCAAAAATAGTTCAATGCTCTTTGCAGATGGGCCCTTTTCCTGAACCACTAAAGGGAGCAATTGTTAGACATTTTCTTAAAAAAACTAAATTTAGATCCTGACTGCATGACCAACTAAAGACCAGTGCATTAAACCTTCCTTTTCTGGGAAAGGTTATTGAGAAAGTGGTTGCAACCCATTAATTAAATCTCTTAATATCCTTCAAAGTGAGCATTAGGGAGATCGACATGAGCATCTAAATCAGTCTTGGAAGTGTAATCATTTTTAGTAAGCTGGCCCTGCCCAGGTAGGGGAGCTGGACATAATGCCACCCTTCTAGATCTTTGCTCAATGTCATCAGAGCCTTGGGAATATTTATGTGGTATAAGTGGGAGGTGTTTTTGGTGATCTGTACACCTAGGTATATAAAACTCCCTCTTAGCCAAGTGAACAGCATATTTGCCACTGGGGATGTGTGAAAACTGGTCTCAAATATAAAGCTATGAATTTAGAGACCAGATGTTTCACCTCATTCCTGAAGTAGGGATATTAAATGCTGCAGGGAAAGAAAGAGATTAGACAGATAATGTCATTTCAATTTACCTCAAACCCACATGAATACCCTGGATAGTATGGGATTGTTGTAGTAATGAAAAAAAAGGGATCTAAGGACTCATTAAAAAGAAGGGTTGATAAGAAGTGGCCAAGTCCCACTTTATAGTCGTCACTTCACCTCCCCACAGTCCATTCACACTGCCATTTTTAAAGTAACAGTTGTCTTTGGTGCATACAGAACTCTCATATTCACAGTAATATTAATGAGCTTTAATTATGGCAATTATTCACAGGTGAAATTTTGCTATCAATATGATCAAAACAACATTATCTCAGCACACCCTGGCTACTTATAATAGGATGTGCTACCTTTCTAGGACTTAGTACTGCAATATAGGAACAAGAGTGCAGGTGCACCATACACTACCACTTGTCACGGTGACCTCATTGGACAGGTCCCTAACATTATAGGGGTTTGCCTCTGGACGCAGATCACCTCTAAACCAAAACCACCCCAGCCATAGCACCCCAGGACATCAAACAAATAAGGGATAGAAGTGAGAATTCAGTGTTAGGCAAGTAAAAAAAAGCTGCTGAGTGTTAGAAAGAGGACAGCAGTAAAGTGTCAGAGTGTTAGAGAGTGAGGTTTGCTGATCAGTGTTACAAGTGTAAAAGATGTGTGAAAAACTACACAAATAAAAACAAACACAGGATGATATAAGTGTTAAAAATAAATGTAAGGTGGTGATGCCCCAAAGTGGCCCAGCAATCCAAGGAGCCCCACGCCCCAAAAGTTCACCCCCATACTGACTTCCTATATAATTGAAAGGATCTTTCCTATAGCCTTTGTGCAGTCGGCATGTAATAGTTCCCTGTTGAAAAGCCTGAGAGGCAGTGGGTGGGGTGCTAATCCAGAATGAGGGGATCCCAAGCCCTCAGGTGTGTACACACACACACACACACACACACACACACACACACACACACATATAATATAAACTATATTGTAAAGAGGGGGCCTGGACTGCACACCCTGGCCACTTATAATGGGATGTGCTAAGTTAAAGATGATCAATAAACACTATCAAACATAATTTCTTTCAATTAACCAACTGTCATAAATAAAAGTAATTATTACTTGGTAATAAGAGTAAAGCAGATACTGAAGAGTGGGCAAGTCTCCCAAAGCCACCTGGCTGCAGGTTCACTCATGCCAAGTGAAGTGGATGGTACAGGCGGCTGATGATGAGATTTGCGCTGCTTGCTTCTCAGTGCTGGTAATATCAGTATTATCCAGCAGGGGGTGGAGCCACAATGACACAATTGCATCACCTCGCCCCCAACACTGCCCCCTTCTGCTGAACCACACCCCCTTAGTGCCTACCCGGCTCCCCGTCCCAGAAAGGGCTGCTCAAAGGTAAGCAAGAATAACTTAAGGTGCATACACACTGTGCGCTACTTTAGTCAATATTGCTAATTTCCCCCCTTCTGAGCGATATTGACTAAAATATTGCACAGTGTGTATGCCGCAAACGACGGTCAATGCGCGTTCCCGAGGGTCGTTAACGACCCCCTTGTCGGCCGTACATGCAGGTCACTTTTGGCTATGTTGGTCAAAACTGCATGTACAGGCCAGCTGCGGCGTAACATCACAGAGCAATATCGTTTGCGGTATCGCTCAGTGTGTACGCACAATGTCGGGTGGCCCAGGAGGAAAAGGGAACACACTGTGTGATATCACTCATGGAGCGTATGGCACAGTGTGTACCCACCTTTAGTGCTTGATTCAGAGTTGGTTGCAACTCCATCTGCGTACAGATCTCACAATTTTCAGCAAATTGTGCACACATCTTGGCCTTTATATGTAACTTAGAGGCTATTCAGAGTCATTAAGATCCCAATCTTATCTCCAGATACAGTAAGTAGGTGTCACTGGCCAGAAACTGGTAAGTTCAGGATTATGGTGGTTATTTTTACAAGCAGAAGAAAAGTAGCCACATAGTTTTGTATGACCATTAATACAGGCGAAAATTAATGTTTTTTGTTTATTTCCAAAAACAGGGAAAGTGGCTGCAATTGTGACCGTTCTACATGTAAATCTGAATCAGGCTCATAATAATTTGGAAACAGATTATTTTTAAGTTTAATGGACCTTATTCAGTAAGGATTGCAGTTTCTGCTAAAAAGTAGTTGTGATCAAGTAGTTGCCACCCAGAAATAGAGAAAAAAAAGCCCATTGCAGAAATTGCAATCACATGGCAATAAAACCATATGCAATTACCGGAACATCAAAGATTTCGCCTATCTGCGCCAGGCAAGGTCGTCCACAATTCTTGAGACACAAGAGGCTGGAAGTCGTATGTCAGAGGCCCTCCTTTAAAATGCCTGGGCACGCCTGCGTTTTTTCAGATAAACACAGAAAACGGCAGGTTTCCGCCCAAAAATGCCAGCTTCCTGTCAGTCAAACAGTGGCTACATTGCGATCATGATGTGTGTGCAATTTCTGTCGATATATTTACTTGCGCGTGCGCAATGCAAATGCTACACAGACGTTCGATAATTGGCCGGATTACGATTTACAAATTTTGCAATCCTTACTGTATTAGGTCCAATGTTCCTTTAAGAATGGCATTCACATTTAAATATAACACAACTGTTCTCCAGATGTACAATACTAGTATATAAACACTTAAATTAGAACAATGATTTGCTAGTGTAGTCAAAAATAAATAATATAATAATACAAGCATGTGTATCTCAGCTATAGTCACATGGAAAAAAATCCAGTGACACCTTGTTACATAATCATATTAAAAGTACATTGGCTCTACTTTGTTAAATTGGTATTCCAGCCTTGCAAATCCTATACTGTATTTCCCACAACCAATTAAACCAATCAGCAGCACAGACACATCCAGCTTTTTAATATAACTAGGATCATACTGTTGAGTGAAGAATTTTCTGACTTCCCATAAACGGTCTGCCAGATGGCCAACAGCAAGTTACTGTTTCCAGTATAAGTCCATTTGGTACATACTGTTATAACAGCATCTGTTGTGGAGTGCATACTGTTAGGGCAACAACAGGATCACAATTTTTTAACTAAAGATTTCTGAGATAGCATTATCTTTTATATCTGTTATATTTAACCTTCTGCATGTGTATGGAGCAAAATATATGTACTTCACAAAAAAACAGAATTAAATAGTTAAATATAGAAAACAACCATTATCCAACACATTGTACTTAGGGGGTGATTCAGATCTGATAGCTGGACTGCTAATTTTGCAGTCCTGCGTTCAGATAGTTGCCGCCTACAGGGAGAGTGTATATTCGCCGTGCAAGTGTGTGATCCCATGTGTACGAGAGCTGCTAAAATTCACTTTGTGCAGTCTCTGCGCAGCCCAGGACTTAATCCTACAGTGCGATCACATCAGGCTGATTGGGGCCGGAGCGGACATCAGACACTCTCCCTTAAAACGCTTGGGCACGCCTGCATTTTTCCGAACACTCCCAGTAAATGGTCAGTTACCACCCACAAATGGCTTCCTCCTGTCAATAACCTTGTGAACACCCATGCAAACGTATTTTTCGCACCATCCGTCCCTGACCGGCGATGCCCTTTGTTGCTGTCCGACGCACGTGCGCATTGTGGTGCATACGCATGCGCAGTTAGTACCTGATCGCCCGCTGTGCAAAAATGCACAGCAGCATTCAGATCTGAATCACCCCCTTAATCGCCTCAGATAGAGTGAAAACTAAAAACGGTGAAATGTGGCTATTTTAGCAACTGATAAGACAATGGGTGTGCGTGTGATGTCACGCAGCCGCTGCGGCCCACCTCCCGCACGGTCCAGCCATGCCTGCGTTGGCCACACCGCGCCCCCAAAATGGTGGCCAAACGCCGCCGTGCCGCCCCCTCCCATCCAGGAACCACCTCTGCCTGTCAATCAGGCAGAGGCAATCGCTAGGCCTTCAGCCTTCCGGCATGCGCCGACGCACTGCAGCACCGGCGCATGTGCAGTTCCATCCTGTTCGCTGCGCTGCAAACAACTGCAGCGAGCGATCGGGTCGGAATGACCCCTAATATGAGAGGCTGAAATTGAAACTTCTACTACTGGAAAAGGCTCCACTGAATGATTATCTCTAACAAAGGGATCAATGTATACTGTAGGTACACACTGCTACATTGTAAGCGATGGACATATGAAGACATTTGAACTATACATGTTGCCCTGTAAAATTTACCAGTAGAGTCAAAAGAACTAATGATTATCAGATATAAGATATTTGAACCAAAAAGGAAAGTCCAGGATATGTTAAGTTGGGTATTTAATACCATACAGTATGTGTTCAGCAATCTAGTTTTTATATGATATACAGTATGCAATATTTTTGTAACCATTATCTTCATGTATGTGAAGAACGGTATTGCACTTTTATTTGCCATTCTGTGTGAGGAATCTACTATACCACTTAAGGTCATTGTTTGGTGAAAGAATTGCTACCCCTTCTGTATCTAAAGAATTGAATTACAGTAAGAGCAGGTAGGAAGAGGCATGGCACTGTGCAATTGTCCATGTACTGCATAACAATCAGTGGCCGTGTATTTGCATTTGGACATATTTTGTTATTCCTAATTACAGAAATGTTGCCTTTCAGTTTGGAATGCGGTCATGTTACTGGCACTTGGGATCCCGGCGGTCACTCTACCGACAAAGGAATCCCGACCGATCACAATGCTGCCCGACAGAATGCCAACACACAGGGTCTGTTCCCACTCGTGGGTGTCCATGACACCCAAAGAGTGGGATAAAACCTGTGGTGAGCCTGCTGCTAGGCGAGTGCAGTTAGCCCGCAAGGGGCTCTGTTGCGCTCGACCCCGCCCCGCCACCGCTGCCATTCTGCTGCCGGGATGCCACAGTCGTTATGCTGACCACCGGGATCCCAGGTGCTTTTCTATTATAATACAGCTAGATTACTTGATATTCTTATGAGTATGTGAAATTGTGAAGACATGTGCTGTTAGAAGTAATCGGCATGACTCATATGTAAGAAATCCTGCAATTAAGAAACTTAGAAATTAATGTCATGATTATTTTCTTTTCTGAGCATGGATAAATAGTAAAAAAAATATAAATCTTTTCACCATTTGGCTGAATCTTCTCTCAGACCTACAATGTGACTTTTCTTCATTGGATGTAATCTCTTGGTCCAACCAACATTTATTAGCACGTACAAACTTGAGCACAGCCCTCTAGTGGTATTCTTTTACTACTGTATATTTCTCACTACAAACCCATATTTGATATGTACAGTATAAGCAACAAATTATTTCTCTATCACTGGCCAATTTGGGTCAGAACTTTACATTTCAATTATGTGAAAGTCAAAGAAGATTAATGTTTGATAAGGGATAAGGTGTGATCATTTCAGTGGTCTTACAAACTGGAGAGGACATTGCTAGTAGCTACACTTACTTATAAAATAAACTACTGTTTGTGTTTGAGGTTGCTACTGTATATCCGAGTGTTCATTGTGTTTTTAACATAATCCAGTCCTGCAACAAGGTAAATCTCATAATTACAAACATAGTGTGGTCTAAGTCTTACTTAAAGCGCCATCATCTCAAGAAGGAACCATATTAGCTGAAGTACAGCAAGTGACTATAAAATTAAGGAAACCCATGATGTTGGCATTTCCTTTTGTAGGTATGCTTCCATACAGCAAAATATATGCAGTGGTTGGTACGACTGTCTTCAGCATGTTCTTCATGTTTTACTTAAAGTGTTTGAAAGCATGTGTGACATTTTATTAAAACCCTGCTTAAAACTAAGAGGATAAATAATTATATGTATTATTCCAGATTTGTGTGTGTTAACATCATAACTGTTGACATAATGATGTCGACATTGTAATTGTCAAACTTTTGACTACATCCCCAGACTTTTATATGATGGCTGTGAGCACTACATCCAGGAATGAAAACAGGAAACTTCGGATTATATTAACTGGCAGAAAAGTTCTTGGAGCGCATTATGGGAGCATCACTAAAAGCATCCAGCAAGTCTATCAAGGTCAGAAGAGAATTTGCTATTTTCTCTTGTACCATTTAGGCATTAGCTAAATTTTATTGGATCTTATGTAATAACTAAATTAAATGGTCAACTTCCTGCAGTGATCGAGTTGGGTATCGGCAGTGGCAAACTCGGGGGGCAGTAAGGGGGGGGGGGGGGGGGCTTGGTCGGTCTCAGAATCCCCAGAAAGCCGCAGCAGCTCCCTCCATCCTCAGAGTGCCGCTAGTCTGCTCTCAGCCTCTGGTGGTATGTATAAAACATATGTAAGTTTGAAGTGTGTGTGTGTGTGTGTGTGTGTGTGTGTATGAATGAATGAATGAATGAATGAATGAATGTACGTACGTACATGGGATGCAGTCAGGATGCCAGTGGTCGGGATGCCGGCAGTCGAAATCCCTGAGCCGGAATCCTGACATGTGGCAAGAACACCAGCACCGGAATCCCGTCGGTAAGTATGCCGGAAATAATTAGGGTTAGGCCACAGGGCTGGGGGTGTTAGGTTTAGGCACTAAGTGGGTGGTTAGGGCTAGGTTGTGGAGAGGGGGGTTAGGCTGCGGGAGGGGTAGTTTAGGGAAGGAGGATAAGTATACTTACCGAACCCCTGTTGGATTCTCACCATCGGTATGCCGCAGTCAGTCCTCTGACTGCCAGCATCCCGCATGCCAGATGCCAGTCACGCATACTGATAAATATATATATATATATACACACACATACACACAGACATATATATATATATATGTGTGTGTGTGTGTATATATGTATATATATATTTATATATATACACACACATACACACACACACACACACACACACACACACGGAAACCCCCCTGAGTAACTCCTGCGTTTGCCCCTGGTATGGGTTCTAAAGTGCTCATGGTTCTTCAATAGTCATTCCATATGCTTGCAGTAGTTATGGAGGCTGACATTCCAAGACCCTTACAAGCTGGTGTCTACTAATACTGCATTGAGCATTAGATACCTTTGAGTTTGATGTAGCATTGACCGGAAAGTGTATATTAGCCCATATACAGAGTTGTGTGTGCCTTGCTATGCGTTCACCCCTATACGTATGTTTGGTATTCATCATGATAATCAGTGTGCAATTGCACAAACCTGTAGTTTTTGTAAATGATGTACATAAATTACTAATGTTTGACTCTGTCTAACCCGTTGATCCATTGATACACCCTCATTGAACTTTGCCTGCATGAGAACACCCAACTACAACCCACTTGCTCCTCCGCAGTCATAACTGGATATGCAATTAAAATGTGCATAAGGGGGGGGGTCATTTTGGAAAGGGTGCGGCCTTGAGAGAGGGCAGGGTTGTTTTCATCACTCTTGTGGGTTTGCCCAGCATTCCTGCATTTAGATCTCTGCTCACAATGAGGGAGCAATCACAGCCAGCTTGAATTCAACTCTGCATCAGCCTCATAGCAGGTTGGCCATGAATCAGTGCTGGTGTCTTTTCACCAGCTAGACTAACCTACTGTGTGGGCTGTGTGAAAACTGGGTACTAGAGTGTGCATCTTATAATGTTACCAGATGCTTCTTTGATATGGAAGTGTTCTTTGGACCAGTTTCACCTTTTTAGGCCCTATCATGTTGTTACCATCCACTGTTTTCACTTACATCATTTAATATGTCCAGTGTCATATAGTCACTTTATTTTAAACATATTCTGATATGTTTATATGCCTGAATTTTTATACTTGGTAATAGTGTGGCAAATACTGTAAGATGGAATACGTTTTTATTTTAGAAATTTTATCTGCGCAAAATTCTTACTGGTTGCTTTTGTCTATTTTATAGACATGTTTAAACTGCATTAGTTTTCTTCTTTGTTTTATTAACTACTGTACATCTCATTGTTGTACTTACGGATATATACCATGAATTCAATGAAAGTAATGTAGATACATAGGTGTGCAAAGGGGGGGTGCCTGGTGCGCACAGGTACCCCCTAATGTCTGGCACCCCGTTCTCACGTGCCTGAAGCAGCGATCGCCAAGTAGGCTGATTACTGTCCCCTCGGTCTACCCTATCAGGACTGCATTACTGACCAGACGCCTGGGTTAATCAAGGATGCCACCGCCCACCCGCCACATGCCCACCTCTCTCCTTCTATGTTATGCCAACGCCAGACACTGATGAGGATCAGCATGCAGCCAGCGTTCCTCTTAGGAAGACAAATTCAAAACTGGCAGGCGGCCGGCAGCAGCATTGACACGTCGCTCGTTTTTCCAGCAGCAGCAGTACTAGTCTGTGACTGTCAGTGTCAGTGAATGACTGACTTGTAAGTAAGCTGCTGCAGCTGGCAGGGGAAAGAGAGAGGCAGCCAGACCAGGCTGAGGAGGAGCAGTGTAATTGCAGTGAGTGCCATCAGGGGTGTTTGTTTGGTGCACACCACAACATCTGAAAATGTATCTGCTTTATTAGGATTGGCACAAGGGTGGATATTTTATATTGCGTTGACGTCAATAGATGGTGCTAACACGCCCAAAAGGTGGTGCTAGACACACCCCTCCAGACGGTGCACCCCCTAATTAAATGTGCTGCGCACGCCTATGTGTAGATACACTAGGTTTGAGGTCTGTTACTGAATTATAAATAGTACTTTGACATACATGCAAGCAACCCAGAGTGCTGTACTCCCAAATGACACAAAAGGACCAAATTAAAATAACCAAGACCATATGCACTTCCAGATCACCTAGAACAGCTGGGAAGAGTTGACTCCAGGAAGTGAATACTGTTTATATGTACAACCAGGGAGTTCATTACTATGTTTGGCAGAACTGGATAGAGGGCCACTGATACAGCGGACTGTGGTATTCCAAAAGGTACCTATGTAGCAATATACAGAAGCTAGTTGGTATATATATTGGGTGCTCTATATTCTGCCCATGGTCCAGTGCACAATGCTATAAATAGTAATCATTTGTCCATATCCAGAATGTATTCAACATTTGAATAGATTATTGAATCCTCGTTAAAATCCTGTATTTTAGACCGTCCAATGAACACCCTTTGATGGAGAGCTTCAAGCACCATAAACACTGAGACATACGTACCACTATATAAGATTGTTCAGATATGTGGAATTCACTTATGCCTCAGACACTGGGTGTGGGATCAGTACAGTAAATACACAGTTAATAGGTAGAAGCAGAGGTTCTGAACACAGCTATTAATGTTCTGTAGAGAACATCTAATTTTGTAATATATTAATGTTATTTCCGTCTATTATGCGTATGTCCCTGGATATGATCTGAAGAACTATTCACAGTGATT
The DNA here is from genome assembly GCF_028390025.1 of Pseudophryne corroboree. Lineage (NCBI taxonomy): Eukaryota > Metazoa > Chordata > Amphibia > Anura > Myobatrachidae > Pseudophryne > Pseudophryne corroboree. Next base: position 782,642,221 of record NC_086445.1, on the reverse strand, counting down.
GATAGACTTTGAATATGTAAATTATTGTTCCAACAAGTAAGTTACGTGCGGAGATAAAGTGACACTATAGTGTCACTAAAGTGACAGTTCCAATTCGATTTGATGTCCGACTACTCAGATTTCCGACCATTATGGTATGTAGGTCTTGCTATGGGGTGCGAGCTAAAACAAGTGACATTACCCTGTCTGAATATCTCAAGATATATCAGTCTGCAAATTTCTGACAGAACCTTGCAGCGAATTGAATCTGCATGATTTATTTTTTTATTCTGATCTATTTACATTCAGTTGCAAAAAAGGAATTGTCTGTATTATTTCAAAATGTTATACTTGGCGCCCCTATTACAGGTAATATTGAAGGAACGTGAAAGTAAAGTTAAATGAGTAAGGCTGTGTTTAAATTCTTACAAAAGAAAACAATTTTTTAAAACGTCTTTATTCCCACCAAAAAATGTGCTGTAGGTGATCTCTTTCTCTGTGGGACAGCAACAGGCTTCCTTTCAGTGCTAATCTTTGCTTCAATGAAGAAAAGGAAGATTAACCAGTGCAGCTCTGTGAAGTGATAGACTCCTCACCCATACTACGTCTGGTCACCTCGCAGGTACTGTATTGCCATCTTTTCCTCCCTGTCCCGACACATTTAGGAGCCATTTCATTTAATACAGTGGGAAGCGGAATTACTTGGCAAGAATTTCCTGAACATTTTCCAACTGAGTTAAATACAGCATTGATATGTTGATGACTTAACCAGCTACATAAGCAGCAAAAGGGAGCTGTCCTCTTACTATACCATTTCTCTGTCTGGAAGGAGCCAGTGTGTGGAATATGGACACACGTGCCCCCTGCCTGCCATCTCGCTCACTGACACATGATTCCCATTAGTAACTTTGCTACTTAACTGGGCTCTAATGAACACTGTTAACCCTTCTCTAGAAGGCAAAATTCAGTAACTTTCTCTCAAAAGGAGGAACGCAGTAGTGGAAAATTTAAACTGCTTCTTTTTTTTTCTTTTAATCTATGGAAGTTTCCATTTACAAGTCTGTGCATGCTACTTTGGATGCTGGTAAATGTAAGCTTTTGGCAAGGGCATCCGATGCTAATAAAGAATAAGACTATACAATAACACAATGATCTATCTACTCTAGTATTCCATTTCTATTATGAATACTGCTGTTTTCAATCACTGTACTACTAATTTTAATATACAGTGTGAAATATTAACTGATAACACATTATAAAAAACACATACAGACCATACTGCACTGACAAATGGATTATATATGTATTCTGTGTAGGCATGCAATAAATGGATGTTCTAAATGTGATATTGGGGGAAATATTTTTTTATTTCAAATCTATTGTTTGAATCACACATTCTCGAATTCCCTAATAAAATATTATAAGCTTAATTATCTAAATGAATTGTATAAATACCATAGGGTGATAAGTAATAGTAAACAAAGAACATTTTGAGATTTTATATATATATATATATATAAAATATAATTTTTATATATTTTTTATTTCCAAAAGTTGCCATCTATTAATTAACAAGGAATTGTCTTCTGGCATTATACCATATGACATTAGTAATAGCTGCATGCTTGTAAACTATTGTTTCTGTGTATTACATGTCAGTTATATAACATTGAAATTAGATAAGCATCATTGCAATTTTGGTTTAAAATAAATATATATAATATATGGAAAAAAAAATACTGTATATAGATCTGGAAGAAAAATATATTACCTGGCTGGTGGCAATATTATCACACAATTCTTTCACAGTCCATCATTCATATGCTGATAATAAGATCAATGTGTTCGGTTACAATAAATCTTCTGAATATTTTATTTCTCCTGCGATATTCTAGTTTAAAGCCTTTCGTTTATATAAGTCACGGTATCCACTTGGAAGTAACACACATAAAGGAGAAGTTCTGATAAAACCACAAATCCATTTAAATCAATTCAGCAACATTAATCCAGTTAATGCAGAAGTATTCCAGAAATAAGCAACTTAGGTTTGGCAGCTCTGTACTTTAAAGACTGTAAGTGGGACGTCTGAAGCAGAATTTCATTTCACAATCATAGAGCATCCTTTTAGAATTTTTAAGCAGTGATCCAAGATAGTGAATAACCAATGCTGGAAGCATGAACCTTAAATTAAGGACGGATGCCCTATTCCCTCCTTCTTTTGTGGTGTGTGTTTAAGGAGGAGGGAGCTGCCTGTGATTCCAGCTCTCTGGTGGGCGTCTCTCTCTCCATGCAGGACCTGGTGCAGACACAGGGAAAGCATGTGGATGCTGTAAGGAGGTTGATTGCACTTTTAAATCTAATGTTAGAGACAGGCTGAAAACAGCAGTCTGACAGGGAGAGAAATTCCCCAAGGCACAGAGACAATCCTAGTCCAAACACACTGAGCCTAGAGCAGTGGGTATAAGCAAACAGCAAATCTGAACAGCTGAGTTACAACAAAATAAATGCTCATTTACAGGTAGGGAGATTTCCGAATAAGTCAATTGAGTTTACTACTCTGTTAGGCTTTACCTTTGCATCTTTAGTACATGGGAGATTAAGGGCTCATATCACTAAGGCCCAGATTTATCAAGCCTTGGAGAGTGATAAATTGCATTGTGATAAAGTACCAACCAATCCGCTTCGCAGCCTGTAACATGGCAGTTAGGAGCTGATTGGCTGGTACTTTATCACCGTGGATTTTATCACTCTTCAAGGCTTGATAAATAATTTAATGAAAGACTTACAGAAATATTTATCAGTCTATATATAGTACCAACACAACCATATAAAGCAATCTAGTTACCGTATATACTCGAGTATAAGCCGACTTTTTCAGCACTTTTTTTTATGCAGAAAAAGCCCCCTCGGCTTATACTCGAGTCAGTGCCTGTGAAAGAGGGACACGGAGGGCACAGCGCGCGCCTCTCCTGTGTCCCTCCTGCGTCTCCGGCGGCAGCGGCGGGTCTATTAAATGAAGTACCCGTTTGTGAACTCTGATTGGCTCACGAACCGACATTTCATTTAATAGACCCGCCGCCGGAGACGCAGGAGGGACACAGGAGAGGCGCGCGCTATGCCCTCCGTGTCCCTCCTTCACAAAACAGCGGGGGAGCGGGAAGGGTAAGTTGTACCTGGCACTGGGGGATCATATTTGACACTTGGGGGGGGGGGGGGATATGTGGCACTGGCAGTATGAGGGCATATCTGGCACTGTGGGGGCGTATCTGGCACTATGAGGGCATATCTGGCACTGTGGGGGAATATCTGGCACTGTGGGGGCATATCTGGCATTATGAGGGCATATCTGGCACTGTGGGGAAATATCTGGCAGTATGAGGGCATATCTGGCACTGTGGGGGAATATCTGGCAGCATGAGGGCATATCTGGCACTGTGGGGGAATATCTGGCAGTATGAGGGCATACTTGGCACTGTGGGGGAATATCTGGTAGCATGAGGGAATATCTGGCAGTATGAGGGCATATCTGGCACAGTGGGGGAATATCTGTCAGTGTGAGGGCATATCTGGCAGTGTGGGGGCATATCTGGCAGTGTGGGGGCATATCTGGCAGTATGAGGGCATATCTGGCACTGTGGGGGCATATCTGGCACTATGAGGGCATATCTGGCAGTATGAGGGCTGTGTACGGCTAGAGCTGCATTTCCCACCCTAAGCTTATACTCAAGTCAGTAAGTTTTCCCAGGTTTTTGTGGTAAAATTAGCTGCCTCGGCTTATATTCGGGTCGACTTATACTTGAGTATATACGGTAAATATACTCTGAATAAAATATAATACATTGAGATCTGCAAATTCCATATCCATTATCATATTTTTACAATTCTCTCTGCTATTTATTTCAACTTTTATCAAAATATTAACATTTCATATACAAGAGAAGTGTTTTTAAAATGAATTTATATGAAATTGCCAAGAACTCTCAACTGGATAGGTAGATTATATACTGTGATATAGATGTGTCAAATAATTCTGTATAAATTCAACACTGACTCATGTAACAAGAATGTAAGAGGAATTGAAAGGAAACTGTACGGTGTGTAATAAATAACACAAAGAGTATTATACCGTATAAAAACTCCTATTAATAATACCTCTATGAACAGTGGGTTCTGATGTTATGGTGTACAGTATGTATTTTCTGATGTCATCATTTTAGTGCTCAGTAGGGAAATATGTATTAGAAGGAGCAACACATTCCTATTGTAATGGATTTCCATGGACATGACCTGTATAAAATCACTTGTTCAGACGCCTTGTGCACCTGTTTACTCATGGAAAGACTGGGTGACATAGAGGTATATTTACTAAAGTGCGGGTTTATAGAAGTGGAGAAGTTGTCTATAGCAACCAAACAGATTCCACACATCATTTATCTAGCACCTTCTAGAAGATAATAACTTCAGTATAATCTGGTTGCTAAGGGCAACAACTTTACTTCTGTTAACCCACACTTAAGAAAATATACTCCCTTCACTATCACTCAAATAAGCAACAATGGGGGTCATTCCGAGTTGTTCACTCGCTAGCAGTTTTTAGCAGCCGTGCAAACGCTATGCCGCCTCCCACTAGGAGTGTATTTTAGATTAGCAGTAGTGCGAACGAAAGGATCACAGAGCGGCTACAAAATAATTTTGTGCAGTTTCAGAGTAGCTTCAGACCTACTCAGCGCTTGCGATGACTACAGACTGTTCAGTTCCTGTTTTGATGTCATGAACACGCCCTGCGTTCGCCCAGCCACGCCTGCGTTTTTCCTGGCACACCTGCATTTTTTCGAACACTCCCTGAAAACGGTCAGTTGACACCCAGAAACGCCCTCTTCCTGTCAATCACTCTACGGCCAGCAGTGCGACTGAAAAGCTTCGTTAGACCTTGTGTGAAACTACATCGTTCATTGTAATAGTAAGACGCGCGTGCGCATTGCGCCGCATACGCATGCGCAGAAGTGCCGATTTTTTGCCTGATCGCTGCGCAGCGACAGAACTCTGGTAGCGATCAGCTCGGAATGACCCCCAATGTTCTTGATGAATGTTAAGGACATGTTAAGGAGTCACTGAGTTTTATAACAATATAAAGGTAAAAGGTGGTATTATGAACATGTTATACAGAACTTGGCATTCTGAGACAAATGAGGCTGTACAGTTAGTTAACTATATAGTATTCCTTACACTACATATGTCGGAATAGTGGTTTTAGTCATAACTCTACAATTATTACACTTAACACTACTGCACTATAATTCTATTGGTATAATTACACTTAAATAATTTTGGTGCCATAATACAGATTTGCACTTTTCACATTTTATGAATCATTTTATGAATCATAATTTTTTTGTAAAAGATTCATATTGACATATGGCAATGTGCTACTGTATGTAGATTAAGTAACCGCTAAAGAGTGTGATATGTTACATAATTACATAAAGATTTCATGGCACTTATAGGCCCTACACACTGGCCAATAAAACTGAAAGATCTGAATGCACCAATGATGAACCATGCGCGGCCCCGAGCTCGTTCATCGTTGGTGCCGGCTTATTTATGCATGCATGCCAATATGGACAATCTCGTCCATATGAGCATGCAGGGCTATGGGGCCTGGTGACAGGGGGAGTGAAGTTTCTTCACTCCCCCCATCACATCCCCCCAGCCGCCGGGTCAGCCGTCGGCCACCTTGGCGGCCAGTCGGCCTGTGTGTAGGGCCCATAAGACTTATGCTTATCAACTTCAGGTTTTTCTTAATTCTAGATGTGTAGCTTCAGAAGAAACAAAACAAAAGCTGACAATTTACATTCCAAGGGCAGGAACAATCCTTATGGATCCCGTAAATGGGATAAATCATAGTATCACTTTACAAAATGTTGTCACTTACTGTTTATAGCTAATGATCTCTTTTCTTTTTAGTAAAAAAAACATTTCATCCACCTTATTTCTAATTCAAATCAATGAAGTTGCATCAACACCTCTATTTGAAGAGCTTCATCAACCTGACTATGAATACAGAAGAATCTAGCTGTCTATGAAAACCTATTTCCCAGTCTCAATGCATGTTTCCTAATCACCTGGAAATTAATAATAATGGTTAATTTCTATTGTTCATTTCAATAAGAATTAAAAATGTAGTGTCCTTTTACTGAAACTTAAATTACAGTCCCTAATAGCTAGTGATCCAACTCATAGGGCCTCTTCTTGTGGTAGCCAAGTTTCTTAAGTCTGTCAAGATTTGTAAAGCAGTTACTGTACTTTCTAATGCCTGACAGTCTGCAAACGAATTAAGGTACTGTACCATAACTGATGGGATCTATTTACTAAGCCTTGGATGGAGATAAAGTGGGCGGAGATAAAGTACCAGCCAATCAGCACCTAACTGACATTTCACAGACTGGGTTTAAAAAAATGACAGTTAGGAGCTGGTTGCCTGGCACTTTATCTCCATCCACTTTATCAACATCCAAGGCTTAGTAAATATACTCCTAGAAGGGGTATATGTACTAAGATATTGATAGAGATTAAGGGGTCTGACCTGGCTTACCTGTTCAAGCTGCACGCATCCCAGGTCGATCCCGGCTTCAACCCAGGTCTCGACCTTGGATGAAATTTCCCGGGATGCTCGACCCAGAATATTGCTTTAGGACCCTTTCAGACTAAGCAGAATCCTGTGTTGATGCGTGTTCACATGCAATAACCCGGGAAATTTTTATTAGTCTGAAAGGGGTATAAATCACAAGCATACTGTTACTGTACTGCTGAAACCAAAGCAATTCCCAACGTAAATAATTTGATCATGAGTCACATTATGTACACAGGTACCACCATTGTTATACCGTATTTTGTCTCTAGCTATTTTACTCTCATGTGACCTAAGAATACATTAGCAGTGATTTTAGAGAATATTTTGGATTTACATAAAATATCATTTTTGAACAGCACCCGGCTACCTAGGTACTAATTGTTGCTGTGAGTTACATAACTAACATACATTTGAAGCTGTAAAATGGAGCATTTGGTTGATGCTTTGTATTATTATTATAGTAGTTGTTAACATTCATCTAACACTAATAACTACTTATTATCCTTGTCAAATATGCTATTAAAAGGAGTTACGGTTCACATGCTTTAAAATGCACATTTTTACATTTTACTTCTTCCAGAGCCACATGTATTATCTTGTCCTTTCCTAGCAGTCAATCAAGACATACTGTAAATGTAAATTCCTTTGAGTATTTTTTCACAGGATATGTAAAAATGCAACAGGAACCAGAGGAATACATTTATGGCATATTATAAGGCCAAAAATTGGCTACCACTTTTTCACTCTCCATTTTATCACTTTCCAAGCGATGATGATGCATCTAGACCTATATCTTTATATTTGTTTAATGAACTGTTGCACTTACAAAAGTATTAATCTAAATGTTCATTGAGTGTATTATAACTAGAGATGAGCGGGTTTGGTTCCCTGAGAACCAAACCCTACCAGACTTCACTGCCTGAGCCTAGATCCGAGTCAGGCTTAGGGAAGCCAATCCCGGGCCATTTTTTCAATCCTGGGATTCCCTGGATACCCGAGATTTGCTTTTAACTATGTGGGTGCCCCCTCACCCCGCTCCACTGCGCACACATAACTCACCATATACCGGGGGCGGGCGGATGGGGAACATCCTCCGCTCTCTCCTGGCTGCGGAAACCAGAATGAGGCAAAACGTCATTATCCCGCTGTCGGATTCTCGTGGGGTTTCCATATAAGGAGCCGCACATTCCCGCTATTTTCACTCTGGCATTGGAGAGTGTAGAGAGAGGATGTGTCTCCGTCCTCAGTGTCCTGCATCAGTTCAGTGTTAGTGTCTTGTGCTGCATCAGTCCAGTCACAGTGGTTGTGTCCTCTGCTGCCATATGTCCAGTGCTGCTGTATAAGTCCAGTCCAGTGGTGCTGTGTTGTCCTGCATCAGTTTAATGGTGGTGTATTGTGCTGCATCAGTCCAGTCACAGTGATGGTGTCCTCTGCTGCCATATGTCCAGTGCTGTTTTATAAGTCCAGTCCATTGCAGTGGTGCTGTGTTGTCCTGCATCAGTCCAGTGGTGGTGTCCCTGTGCTACCGTATATATCCAGTGGTACTACCGTATATATCCAGTGGTACTACCGTATATGTCTAGTGATACTGCCATATATGTCCAGCGGTACTGCCGTATAAATGTAGTGATCCTGCCATATAATTCCAGTGGTGCTGGCGTATAATTCCAGTGATCCTGCCGTATAATTCCAGTGCTCCTGTCGTATAATTCCAGTGGTACTGGCGTATAACTCCAGTGATCCTGCCATATAACTCCAGTGATCCTGCCGTATAACTCCAGTGGTACTGGCGTATATGTCCAGTCCAGTGATACTGCCGTATATGTCCAGTGATACTACCGTATATGTCCATTGATACTGCCGTATATGTGCAGTGGTACTGCTGTATAAATCCAATTATACTGCCGTATTATTCCAGTGGTACTGGCTCATAAATCCAGTGATCCTGTCGTATAATTCCAGTGGTACTGGCATATAAATCCAGTGATCCTGCAGTATAATTCCAGTGGTACTGACGTATAAGTCGAACGATCCTGCCGTATATTTCCAGTGGTACTGGCGTATAAATCCAGTCCAGTTGTACTGGTGTATAAGTCCAGTGATCCTGCCATATAATTCCAGTGATCCTGCCATATAATTCCAGTGATTCTGACGTATATGTCCAGTGGTACTGCCATATAATTCCAGTGATACTGCTATCTATCTATATATATATATATATATATATATCCTGTTCCAAAGCGGATTACTGAGGCCATAACAACTATGGTGGTGTTAGACGTGCATCCGGTATCCGCCTTTAGTGCAGTGGGACTGCAGTGCCAACCCTAGATGGGCCAGGTGTTTGTGCCGCACACTTGTGTCGCTTAGCTTAGTCATACAGCTACCTCATTGCCCTCATTTACTTCTTGGCATGATGTGCTATTTGGGGCCTTTTTTATATCTGCCATCCTGTCTGTCACTGCAGTGCCACTCCTAGATGGGCAAGGTGTTTGTGCAGCACACTTGTGTCGCTTAGCTTCGTCATACAGCTACCTCATTGCCCTCATTTACTTCTTGGCATGATGTGCTGTTTGGGGCCTTTTTTTATATCTGCCATCCTGTCTGCCATTGCAGTGCCACTCCTAGATGGGCCAGGTGTTTGTGCCGCACACTTGTGTCGCTTAGCTTAGTTATACAGCCACCTCGGTGCAACCTTTTGGCCTAAAAACAATATTGTGAGATGTGAGGTGTTCAGAATAGACTGGAAATGAGTGGAAATGAATGTTAATGAGGTTAATAATACCGTAGGATCAAAATTACCCCCAAATTCTGTTAATTTAGCCATTTGTATGTTTTTTTCAAAAATCATCCAGATCCAAAACCAAAACACGAAAGGGTGGTTTGGGCAAAACCAATCTAAAACCAAAACACGAGCGGGGAATTAGAACCAAAGCCAAAACACAGAACACGAAAAGTGCCCGCCGCACAGTAACAGGGTCAGGGGAACAGGTACCAGCTTCTGGGGCAGATAGAATGATACAGTAGCTGAGATATGACACAAGTCTGTTGGTTTGGTGTAAATATCCTTGCCTTCCACCACTATTCCAGTGATCTTGTCACAGTATATTAACCATTATTACAGATGAGGCCATCTATATTGCCTAATTGAACTGTGTGTATTACCCTTCACTCTAAGATAGATGACTTTCATACTTTTTCCAAGGAAATGAAAATAAACTTTGACAATCTGTACATGTCTACTTTGGTGCAATGACATCTACTCTATGGGGAGAAATGTTATAGCTTGAGAATTGCAGGCATCAGTGCAATTGCGGAAAGGAAAAAACAGGATGTTTTTAAAAAATGGGGCAAACTCATCAGGATATCACTGATGCCTACATCACGCAGATTATTACCTTTCCTCCTATATGCATGTGTTGTACACATGTAAGCTAACATCACTTTATATGCTTTGTCCCATATAGTAGTTGCCAACTTTATGGCTACCTCCTTCCTCTGTGACTCACGTCATCAACCCCCACTGGACCGCCCATTTTCACAGATGGCTGCAGGGGTGTGCAGACAAGTGCAGGAGAATGTGGGCGGTGGAGGCTGGCTCCGGGAGACTTGCCCACTTTCCCAGACCGATTTTCGGGAGCCTCCTGGCCATTCTAGGAGAGTAGTCAAGTTTGGTTTTGTCCACTTAACATTGGATGCATTTGCACCCTAAACGTACATGAGAAAAGATGGCTGAAAGAAAAAGCATATTTCATGACTATGTTCAAATGAATGCATTGCAGTGAAGCACAGGTAATGATGCAGAATACGTACTACACCCAGTGGCGTTGAAAGGGGGAGAGAGGGTACTCTCTTCCTTGGCCTGTTGGAGGCACCCGGGGGGGGTGCGGGGAGAAAGAGGACTGACTACTGCTGCAGCAGCCTCTCTCCCAAGCACAGCACATGCTGCTGTGTGCTGCACATGGAGAGAGATGCAGCTGCAGAAGCACCTCTCTGCATTGGCCATGCCCCCCCTCTCACCTGTACCTGGGCCCGGCATGGCTGGCAGCACCCAACTACACCTGTATGCATTAGGTATCTTACTGAATTTGTTTTCACAAATGCCCGGAAAAAGAACACATGAATTAATTCAAAAGCAGATCGCACCTGGGGGGTAATTCCAAGTTGGTCGCAGCAGGATTTTTGTTAGCAGTTGGGCAAGACCATGTTCACTGCAGGGAAAGCAGATATAACATGTGCAGAGAGAGTTAGATTTGGGTGGGGTGTATTCAATCTGCAATGTAATTTGCAGTGTAAAAATAAAGCAGCCAGTATTTACCCTGCACAGAAACAAAATAACCCACCCAAATCTAACTCTTTCTGCACATGTTAAATCTGCCTCCCCTGCAGTGCACATGGTTTTGCCCAACTGCTAAAAAAAATCCTGCTGCGATCAACTTGCTGGTGCGTAGAAATTCTTACACCTAGAAATGAGGAATGTGTGTGGGAAGGGGCATAATAACTAGAGATGTGCACTTGAAATTTTTCGGGTTTTGTGTTTTGGTTTTGGGTTCGGTTCCGCGGCCGTGTTTTGGGTTCGAACGCGTTTTGGCAAAACCTCACCGAATTATTTTTGTCGGATTCGGGTGTGTTTTGGATTCGGGTGTTTTTTTCAAAAAACCCTAAAAAACAGCTTAAATCATAGAATTTGGGGGTAATTTTGATCCCAAAGTTTTATTAACCTCAAAAAACATAATTTACACTCATTTTCAGCCTATTCTGAACACATCACACCTCACAATATTATTTTTAGTCCTAAAATTTGCACCGAGGTCGCTGTGTGAGTAAGATAAGCGACCCTAGTGGCCGACACAAACACCGGGCCCATCTAGGAGTGGCACTGCAGTGTCACGCAGGATGTCCCTTCCAAAAAACCCTCCCCAAACAGCACATGACGCAAAGAAAAAAAGAGGCGCAATGAGGTAGCTGTGTGAGTAAGATTAGCGACCCTAGTGGCCGACACAAACACCGGGCCCATCTAGGAGTGGCACTGCAGTGTCACGCAGGATGGCCCTTCCAAAAAACCCTCCCCAAACAGCACATGACGCAAAGAAAAAAAGAGGCGCAATGAGGTAGCTGTGTGAGTAAGATTAGCGACCCTAGTGGCCGACACAAACACCGGGCCCATCTAGGAGTGGCACTGCAGTGTCACGCAGGATGGCCCTTCCAAAAAACCCTCCCCAAACAGCACATGACGCAAAGAAAAAAAGAGGCGCAATGAGGTAGCTGACTGTGTGAGTAAGATTAGCGACCCTAGTGGCCGACACAAACACCGGGCACATCTAGGAGTGGCACTGCAGTGTCACGCAGGATGTCCCTTCCAAAAAACCCTCCCCAAACAGCACATGACGCAAAGAAAAAAAGAGGCGCAATGAGGTAGCTGTGTGAGTAAGATTAGCGACCCTAGTGGCCGACACAAACACCGGGCCCATCTAGGAGTGGCACTGCAGTGTCACGCAGGATGTCCCTTCCAAAAAACCCTCCCCAATCAGCACATGATGCAAAGAAAAAGAAAAGAAAAAAGAGGTGCAAGATGGAATTATCCTTGGGCCCTCCCACCCACCCTTATGTTGTATAAACAAAACAGGACATGCACACTTTAACCAACCCATCATTTCAGTGACAGGGTCTGCCACACGACTGTGACTGATATGACGGGTTGGTTTGGACCCCCCCCAAAAAAGAAGCAATTAATCTCTCCTTGCACAAACTGGCTCTACAGAGGCAAGATGTCCACCTCATCTTCACCCTCCGATATATCACCGTGTACATCCCCCTCCTCACAGATTATCAATTCGTCCCCACTGGAATCCACCATCTCAGCTCCCTGTGTACTTTGTGGAGGCAATTGCTGCTGGTCAATGTCTCCGCGGAGGAATTGATTATAATTCATTTTAATGAACATCATCTTCTCCACATTTTCTGGATGTAACCTCGTACGCCGATTGCTGACAAGGTGAGCGGCGGCACTAAACACTCTTTCGGAGTACACACTTGTGGGAGGGCAACTTAGGTAGAATAAAGCCAGTTTGTGCAAGGGCCTCCAAATTGCCTCTTTTTCCTGCCAGTATAAGTACGGACTGTGTGACGTGCCTACTTGGATGCGGTCACTCATATAATCCTCCACCATTCTATCAATGTTGAGAGAATCATATGCAGTGACAGTAGACGACATGTCCGTAATCGTTGTCAGGTCCTTCAGTCCGGACCAGATGTCAGCATCAGCAGTCGCTCCAGACTGCCCTGCATCACCGCCAGCGGGTGGGCTCGGAATTCTGAGCCTTTTCCTCGCACCCCCAGTTGCGGGAGAATGTGAAGGAGGAGATGTTGACAGGTCGCGTTCCGCTTGACTTGACAATTTTGTCACCAGCAGGTCTTTCAACCCCAGCAGACCTGTGTCTGCCGGAAAGAGAGATCCAAGGTAGGCTTTAAATCTAGGATCGAGCACGGTGGCCAAAATGTAGTGCTCTGATTTCAACAGATTGACCACCCGTGAATCCTTGTTAAGCGAATTAAGGGCTGCATCCACAAGTCCCACATGCCTAGCGGAATCGCTCCGTGTTAGCTCCTTCTTCAATGCCTCCAGCTTCTTCTGCAAAAGCCTGATGAGGGGAATGACCTGACTCAGGCTGGCAGTGTCTGAACTGACTTCACGTGTGGCAAGTTCAAAGGGCATCAGAACCTTGCACAACGTTGAAATCATTCTCCACTGCACTTGAGACAGGTGCATTCCATCTCCTATATCGTGCTCAATTGTATAGGCTTGAATGGCCTTTTGCTGCTCCTCCAACCTCTGAAGCATATAGAGGGTTGAATTCCACCTCGTTACCACTTCTTGCTTCAGATGATGGCAGGGCAGGTTCAGTAGTTTTTGGTGGTGCTCCAGTCTTCTGTACGTGGTGCCTGTACGCCGAAAGTGTCCCGCAATTTTTCTGGCCACCGACAGCATCTCTTGCACGCCCCTGTCGTTTTTTAAAAAATTCTGCACCACCAAATTCAAGGTATGTGCAAAACATGGGACGTGCTGGAATTTGCCCATATTTAATGCACACACAATATTGCTGGCGTTGTCCGATGCCACAAATCCACAGGAGAGTCCAATTGGGGTAAGCCATTCCGCGATGATCTTCCTCAGTTGCCGTAAGAGGTTTTCAGCTGTGTGCGTATTCTGGAAAGCGGTGATACAAAGCGTAGCCTGCCTAGGAAAGAGTTGGCGTTTGCGAGATGCTGCTACTGGTGCCGCCGCTGCTGTTCTTGCGGCGGGAGTCCATACATCTACCCAGTGGGCTGTCACAGTCATATAGTCCTGACCCTGCCCTGCTCCACTTGTCCACATGTCCGTGGTTAAGTGGACATTGGGTACAACTGCATTTTTTAGGACACTGGTGAGTCTTTTTCTGACGTCCGTGTACATTCTCGGTATCGCCTGCCTAGAGAAGTGGAACCTAGATGGTATTTGGTAACGGGGGCACACTGCCTCAATAAATTGTCTAGTTCCCTGTGAACTAACGGCGGATACCGGACGCACGTCTAACACCAACATAGTTGTCAAGGACTCAGTTATCCGCTTTGCAGTAGGATGACTGCTGTGATATTTCATCTTCCTCGCAAAGGACTGTTGAACAGTCAATTGCTTACTGGAAGTAGTACAAGTGGGCTTACGACTTCCCCTCTGGGATGACCATCGACTCCCAGCGGCAACAACAGCAGCGCCAGCAGCAGTAGGCGTTACACGCAAGGATGCATCGGAGGAATCCCAGGCAGGAAAGGACTCGTCAGACTTGCCAGTGACATGGCCTGCAGGACTATTGGCATTCCTGGGGAAGGAGGAAATTGACACTGAGGGAGTTGGTGGGGTGGTTTGCGTGAGCTTGGTTACAAGAGGAAGGGATTTACTGGTCAGTGGACTGCTTCCGCTGTCACCCAAAGTTTTTGAACTTGTCACTGACTTATTATGAATGCGCTGCAGGTGACGTATAAGGGAGGATGTTCCGAGGTGGTTAACGTCCTTACCCCTACTTATTACAGCTTGACAAAGGGAACACACGGCTTGACACCTGTTGTCCGCATTTCTGGTGAAATACCTCCACACCGAAGAGCTGATTTTTTTGGTATTTTCACCTGGCATGTCAACGGCCATATTCCTCCCACGGACAACAGGTGTCTCCCCGGGTGCCTGACTTAAACAAACCACCTCACCATCAGAATCCTCCTGGTCAATTTCCTCCCCAGCGCCAGCAACACCCATATCCTCCTCATCCTGGTGTACTTCAACACTGACATCTTCAATCTGACTATCAGGAACTGGACTGCGGGTGCTCCTTCCAGCACTTGCAGGGGGCATGCAAATAGTGGAAGGCGCATGCTCTTCACGTCCAGTGTTGGGAAGGTCAGGCATCGCAAACGACACAATTGGACTCTCCTTGTGGATTTGGGATTTCAAAGAACGCACAGTTCTTTGCGGTGCTTTTGCCAGCTTGAGTCTTTTCAGTTTTCTAGCGAGAGGCTGAGTGCTTCCATCCTCATGTGAAGCTGAACCACTAGCCATGAACATAGGCCAGGGCCTCAGCCGTTCCTTGCCACTCCGTGTGGTAAATGGCATATTGGCAAGTTTACGCTTCTCCTCCGACAATTTTATTTTAGGTTTTGGAGTCCTTTTTTTTCTGATATTTGGTGTTTTGGATTTGACATGCTCTGTACTATGACATTGGGCATCGGCCTTGGCAGACGACGTTGCTGGCATTTCATCGTCTCGGCCATGACTAGTGGCAGCAGCTTCAGCACGAGGTGGAAGTGGATCTTGATCTTTCCCTAATTTTGGAACCTCAACTTTTTTGTTCTCCATATTTTATAGGCAGAACTAAAAGGCACCTCAGGTAAACAATGGAGATGGATGGATTGGATAGTTTACTAGTATACAATTATGGACGGACTGCCACGGTTAGGTGGTATAAAAAAACCACGGTTAGGTGGTATATATTATAATAATAATACAATTATGGATGGACGGACTGCCTGCCGACTGCCGACACAGAGGTAGCCACAGCCGTGAACTACCGCACTGTACACTGGTTGATAAAGAGATAGTAGTATACTCGTAACAACTAGTATGACACTATGACGACGGTATAAAGAATGGAAAAAAAACCACGGTTAGGTGGTATATATTATAATAATAATACAATTATGGATGGACGGACTGCCTGCCGACTGCCGACACAGAGGTAGCCACAGCCGTGAACTACCGCACTGTACACTGGTTGATAAAGAGATAGTAGTATACTCGTAACAACTAGTATGACACTATGACGACGGTATAAAGAATGCAAAAAAAACCACGGTTAGGTGGTATATATTATAATAATAATACAATTATGGATGGACGGACTGCCTGCCGACTGCCGACACAGAGGTAGCCACAGCCGTGAACTACCGCACTGTACACTGGTTGATAAAGAGATAGTAGTATACTCGTAACAACTAGTATGACACTATGACGACGGTATAAAGAATGAAAAAAAAACCACGGTTAGGTGGTATATATTATAATAATAATACAATTATGGATGGACGGACTGCCTGCCGACAGCCGACACAGAGGTAGCCACAGCCGTGAACTACCGCACTGTACACTGGTTGATAAAGAGATAGTAGTATACTCGTAACAATTAGGATGACACTATGACGGTATAAAGAATGAAAAAAAAACCACGGTTAGGTGGTAGGTATATAATAATAAATAATACAATTCTGGTCGGACGGACTGCCTGCCGTGTGCCGACACAGAGGTAGCCACAGCCGTGAACTACCGCACTGTACACTGGTTGATAAAGAGATAGTAGTATACTCGTAACAATTAGGATGACACTATGACGGTATAAAGAATGAAAAAAAAACCACGGTTAGGTGGTAGGTATATAATAATAAATAATACAATTCTGGTCGGACGGACTGCCTGCCGTGTGCCGACACAGAGGTAGCCACAGCCGTGAACTACCGCACTGTACACTGGTTGATAAAGAGATAGTAGTATACTCGTAACAATTAGGATGACACTATGACGGTATAAAGAATGAAAAAAAACCCACGGTTAGGTGGTAGGTATATAATAATAAATAATACAATTCTGGTCGGACGGACTGCCTGCCGTGTGCCGACACAGAGGTAGCCACAGCCGTGAACTACCGCACTGTACACTGGTTGATAAAGAGATAGTAGTATACTCGTAACAATTAGGATGACACTATGACGGTATAAAGAATGAAAAAAAAACCACGGTTAGGTGGTAGGTATATAATAATAAATAATACAATTCTGGTCGGACGGACTGCCTGCCGTGTGCCGACACAGAGGTAGCCACAGCCGTGAACTACCGCACTGTACACTGGTTGATAAAGAGATAGTAGTATACTCGTAACAATTAGGATGACACTATGACGGTATAAAGAATGAAAAAAAAACCACGGTTAGGTGGTAGGTATATAATAATAAATAATACAATTCTGGTCGGACGGACTGCCTGCCGTGTGCCGACACAGAGGTAGCCACAGCCGTGAACTACCGCACTGTACACTGGTTGATAAAGAGATAGTAGTATACTCGTAACAATTAGGATGACACTATGACGGTATAAAGAATGAAAAAAAAACCACGGTTAGGTGGTAGGTATATAATAATAAATAATACAATTCTGGTCGGACGGACTGCCTGCCGTGTGCCGACACAGAGGTAGCCACAGCCGTGAACTACCGCACTGTACACTGGTTGATAAAGAGATAGTAGTATACTCGTAACAATTAGGATGACACTATGACGGTATAAAGAATGAAAAAAAAACCACGGTTAGGTGGTAGGTATATAATAATAAATAATACAATTCTGGTCGGACGGACTGCCTGCCGTGTGCCGACACAGAGGTAGCCACAGCCGTGAACTACCGCACTGTACTGTGTCTGCTGCTAATATAGACTGGTTGATATTTAAAGAGATATTAGTAGTATACAACAATACTATACTGGTGGTCAGGCACTGGTCACCACTCCTGCAGCAAAAGTGTGCACTGTTAATTAATATAATTGTACTCCTGGCTCCTGCTAACAACCTGCAGTGCTCCCCAGTCTCCCCCACAATTAATTATAAGCTTTTAATTTATACATTGATGACTGTGCAGCACACTGGGCTGAGCTGAGTGCACACAGACTGAGTCACACTGTGTGACTGACTGTGCTGTGTATCGTTTTTTTTTTCAGGCAGAGAACGGATATAGCAGAGAGAAGTGAACGGATATATTATATTAAATAAAAGTTAACTAGCAACTGCACTGGTCACTGACTGTGGTAAACTAACTCTGTCTGCGACTCTGCACAATCTCTCTCTATCTAATCTATCTATCTCTATTCTAATGGAGAGGACGCCAGACACGTCCTCTCCCTATCAATCTCAATGCACGAGTGAAAATGGCGGCGACGCGCGGCTCCTTATATAGAATCCGAGTCTCGCGATAGAATCCGAGCCTCGCGAGAATCCGACAGCGTCATGATGACGTTCGGGCGCGCTCGGGTTAACCGAGCAAGGCGGGAAGATCCGAGTCGCTCGGACCCGTGGAAAAAAAAGTGAAGTTCGTGCGGGTTCGGATTCAAAGAAACCGAACCCGCTCATCTCTAATAATAACTGCAGAAACACTTATCTATACATGTGTTTACATACACCAATATAACAGAAAATGCAGAGAGATGGGGATTGAGGGGCAGATGTATTAAGCCTGGAGAAGTGATAAAGCAGTGATAAGTGGAAAGTGATTACGCACCAGTCAATCATTACGACTTTCAAAAAAAATGACAGGAGCTGATTGGCTGGTGCGTTATCACCTTGCACATATCACTGCTTTATCACTTCTCCAGGCTTTATACATCTGCCCCTGAGTGTTATTAACAGAGGCATACAGTAGTGTTGAGCTGGCTCCTGAGTAGCCTCCTCACAGACGGGATGTTTCACGTGATGCTGAGGAAGGGACTTGGGAGCTGCTCTGGACTGTATATACTGTCATGCAGAACGCAGCACTGTGGCAGTTGGGAAGCCCCCGTCCAGAAACAGGTGCCATTGGACACCTGTTAGGGCAATTGCAGAGTCAGGGCCATGGCAGAGGTGGAATTAGTTCTGTCTACCAATACAGGTGATGGGATGTAGTTCTGCCCGGATGGTCTTCAGGTTGCCGACTGTCGGGATCCCGGCGCACAGTATACCGGCGCCAGAATCCCGACAGCTGGCATACCAACAGTTTTTCTCCCTCGTTTGGGTCCACGACCCCCCTGGAGGGAGAATAAATAGCGTGGTGTGTGTAGCGCACCACCGTGCCCGCAGCATGGCGAGCGCAGCGAGCGTACAAGGGGCTCATTTGCTCTCGCCACGCTGTCGATATGCCGGCGGTCAGGCTTCCGGCGCCGGTATGCTGGTCGCCGGGAGCCCGCCCACTTGCATACCATACTACACCTGTTCTGCCCCGCTCCAGCTAACTTTAATTCCTAATGCTGCTATCCAGTTGCGGTGCCTTCTGTCCCCAATGGTGCATGAAGCTCACGCTCTACTCGCTCTGTCCTCACTATGGGGTCTATTCATGAAGCAGTGATATGTGTAGGGAAGTGAGCCAGGGGAGAAGTTACCCATGGCAACCAATGATAAACTACCAACCAATCAGCTCCTGTCATTTATCAAAAGCAGCCTATGACATGGCAGTTAGGATTGATTGGCTAGTACTTTAACTCTCTCAACTTTATCACTCTCCAAGGCATAGTACATCTCCCTTATGTGGCAATATCACAGATAATGGGAAAGCAGTATATTGCATGGATGAGTAGTTACTTGCCGTGGAAACACTTTGCGATCATACAGGATACTCTGCAGATTAACAAAGGTCCAATCTGCCAAATTTGGCTTGGTAACACATCTCAGGATATGTCTCAATGAAAGGGGTAGTACAAAAGGCAAAATAGCTATGTCCAGAAATAGTATTTTTATACAGTGGACTGGGAAACCTTATATATTGGGGAGTTACTGGAGAGGGGCTATGTCCAGCTCAGCATGATCACCTCCTGCTGGTTAGGCTCCTATAAGTCCGGGCAAACAACAGGACGACTTTTGGCACACATGAAAAGTTAAACAGATTGTTTGACATTATACTCCACTGAGTTTGTTTGTTAACCCTTGTGTGTTGTTTTAGTCTAACTCATCGCTGGATGATGTCCCGTTTTACATTGGTAAATGCAGTATCTAGCTGTTAAGATGCCTAGTCTCTGATCTGTAGGGAAGAAAAAATGGCTTTGAATGATACTGATCTGTGATGCTTATCCATGAAACATTGTATTGTTAACGCAAACCTCTGTGATTGCCACATGGCTATATTTAAGAATATTTTGATATACTGTCCTAGGCTGACATTTTCTCATGTCTAAGGCGGTCATTCCGACCTAATCACACACTAGCTATTTTTTGCAGCGCTGCGATCAGGTCAAAACTCGGCAAAACTGCACATGCGTATGCACCGCAATGCACAGGCGCGTTGTACGGGTACAAAGCGGATCGGTGCTGGACGATGGATTAAACGAAGAATCCATTCGCACAGCCGATCGCAAGAAGATTGACAGGAAGAAGCCGTTTATGGGTGTCAACTGACCGTTTTCAGGGAGTGGTTGGAAAAATGCAGGCGTGTCCAAGCGTTTGCAGGGTGGGTGTCTGACGTCAATTCCGGGACCGGACAGGCTGAAGTGATCGCAGCGGCTGAGTAAGTTCAGACCTACTCAGAAATTGCACAAACTGTTTTTGTACCGCTCGGCTGCACAAGCGTTTGCACACTTGCAAAGCGAAAATACACTCCCCCATAGGCAGCGACTATCTGATTGCAGCGCTGCAAAAATTAGCTAGCGAGTGATCAACTCGGAATGACCCTCTAAGGTCCTTGTTGACTTAAGGCCTAATTCAGATCTGATCGCAGCAGCAAATTTGTTAGCTAATGGGCAAAACCATGTGCACTGCAGGGGAGGCAGATATAACATACATGATCATATACTATGGTCGTATTAAAATAATGTTAACCCAATTTTCCTTCTGCCGCAGGTTACCTGCAATTGTTTTTCCCCCCTGTTTTTTTTTTCTCTCTCTTCCACCTCACCGTGTGCTTTTCCTGTAATGTTTACCTCCACTGATTGCACACCCTGCCATTGCGCCCTACATGCAGGGTACATCATACTACTACACAAGTTTCAGTTTTCCCATATATGCACTGGGCCCTTGTATGGCTCACCTCCCACAGTGTAACCTTCGAAGTGTGCCCAACATGGCTGTCCCATATGGTACACTTGTGGATGGGATGAAAAATACATGGACCTGGTGGTTTTGTTGGAACCCTACTCTGAACTTTAGGACTCTGAAATCACCCCCATTTTGTGTCATCTCTTCTAGGGGTGGACTATTCCACTCTGAGTAATCCTACACTATGCGCCCAAGATGGCTGCCGCACTTGGTACCTTGTGAGGGTGGAATACACAACCCTTGGAAGTCATTACCCAAAATTCCTACACAAATCATGCATTATGCTTTCTGTGTGCTTAAGGTTTTCTTTTATGTCTGTGTTGCTTATCTATTGCTGTAGTACTTACTAGGGGGTAATTCTGAGTAGATCGCAGCAGGAATTTTGTTAGCAGTTGGGCAAAACCATGTGCACTGCAGGGGAGGAAGATATAACATGTGCAGAGAGAGTTAGATTTGGGTGGGTTATTTTGTTTCTGTGCAGGGTAAATACTGGCTGCTTTATTTTTACACTGCAATTTAGATTGCAGATTGAACACACCCCACCCAAATATAACTCTCTCTGCACATGTTATATCTGCCTCCCCTGCAGTGCACATGGTTTTGCCCAACTGCTAACAAAATTCCTGCTGCGATCAACTCAGAATTAGCCCCTAGATCCGCTGGATTATGTGCATTGTTTTTGATGTCTGTAAAGCGCCTTGAGTCCTGTTGGAAAAAGAGCGCTATATAAATAATAATAATAATAATAATAATAATAATAATAATAATTATTATTATTATTATTATTATTATTATTATTATTATTATTATAACATACAGAGAGAGTTAGATTTGGGTGTAGTATGTTCAAACTGAAATCTAAATTGCAGTGTAAAAATAAAGCAGCCAGTATTTATCCTGCACAGAAACAATATAACCCACCCAAATCTAACTCTCTCTGCAAATGTTATATCTACCACACCTGCAGTAAACATGGGGGGTCATTCTGACCTGATCGCACGTTGCAGTTTTTCGCAGCGTAGCGATTGGGTCAGAACTCTGCATGCGCCGGTGCCGCAGTGCGCCGGCGCATGGCCGCCCATCGCTGCGCTATGATCACCTCTGTCAATCAGGCAGAAGCGGTCGATAGGCAGGAGGGGGCGAAACGGTAGCGTTTCGTGGGCACAGTCCGGCCAACGCAGGTGTGGCCGGACCGTGCAGGGAGTGGCCCGCAGCGGCTGCGTGATGTCACACGTAGCTACTGCGGGCCAGGGAGCGATGAGTAGCTCCTGGCCAGCACGCTAAAGCTGCGCTGGCCGGGAGCTACTCTTGAAGTGCAAAGGCATCGCCGCTATGCGATGCCTTTGCACTTCTGCAGGGGGGGGGACAGACATGCGGGGAGGGCTAGCCCTGTGCTGGGCGTCCCCCCACATGTCTGAGTTCATGAGCATAGCTGTGCTAAATTTAGCACAGCTACGATCAACTCGGAATGACCCCCATGGTTTTACCCAACTGCTAACAAATTTGCTTCTGCGATCAACTCTGAATTACCCCCATAGTTTTACCCATTAGCTAACAAATTTGCTGCTGCGATCATATCTGAATTAGGCCCTTAGATTCATTTAAAGTTGTGTTGACACTCCCTCACTGAATCTGGCTTATGCAAGCACATCTCATGTCTGCCCAGCTACACCAGTTCATAAGTAGAGGAATAACAGTCATTGGAGGTGATTCTGTCTCCAAGATAGACGCTAATTCCATCACTGCTTTGTTTAAAACAGTGATGGCTAACCTTGACACTCCAGCTGTTGTTGAACTACACATCCCAGCATGCCCTGCATTAGTTTTAGCAGGGCCAAATAGCAAAACTGTAGCAGGGCATGCTGGGATGTGTAGTTCAACAACAGCTGTAGTGTCAAGGTTAGCCATCACTGGTCGAAAATATGCTAATGCACAGAAGGTGTCTGATGGCAAAAGCCGCCCACAGCCAGCATCACAGATCTGAGTATTGCGTCCGAAGATGCAGCATCGGCTCACCACTTACGATGTTTACAGCATTGGCCATCTAAGTAAGCCTTTAGGCTTGGTACACACCACAGCGACAAAGTGGCCGACTGGTCATCTCGACGACTGATCGCTCAATTTTTTGCAAGATTTGAGATTTCAGTCATCAGAAAAATTGTAGAAATAAACTGAAGAAGTGGGCTGCAGTCCTATGAAACGCATAACAAAAGTTTATGCAGAATTTATGTATGCTGTATTGGATTGTCATCTTTTAAGACTCAGATGTCATTGAATTTATGAGCTATGATGAATCCTCAACATATACTGTTTCTAAAAAGAAATATCACAGACTCTTCAATTGGGTGAACCTGTGCCAGAAAGGACTTTGTTTAAATTGTACCCAGCATAAGGCTGCTCAGATATGCTGCCTCATCTGCGCTGCTGAAGCCAGTAACTCTACATTGGAAGACGCAGACACTGGCCTTGGCTACCCACAAAATGGAGACAACATTTGCAAATATTTTGCGAATGCCCAGCGCCGTCCCCTTCTTGTTCCCAAATGTCCGCAGCCTGTCAATCAGGCTGCGGATTTGGAGGCACTGCATGTGCCAATGCAGGACCTGTTTTGCACATTGTGTTAACATCTATGAATCAGACACAATAGAAGTACTAAGCCTTGAGAAAATTGATCGTTTTCACAGTGATATAGTACCAGCCAATCAGCTCCTAACTGATATGTTACAGGCTGTGTTTGAAAAATGACAGTTAGGAATTGGTTGACTTGCACTTTATCACAGTGAAATGTATCACTTTTCAAGGCTTAGTACATCTGGCGCATTGATAGATATTATGTGCTGCCTGCATGTTGTATGTTACTCCAGTGGCATCATGAGAGGGGTGCAGGCAGTGCGGCCCACACCCTGTTGTCTCCCTTCCATGGGGTGACACCAAATAGAGCCGCACACTCACACACCCACCCCCATTCCATCCACTGACCTGGGACAACACGTCTGCGGTGGCAGCGTCCACACCCCCTCCTCCCCAGCACCAAGCGCCGCAATCACACCTGCACCCCCGCTGACTGTATAGCCAGTTTCAAAACTGACAGAATGAGGGGGGGGGGTGCAGGCTGAGAGAGACAGAATGAAGGTGGCGGATGCAGGCTGAGAGACAGAATGAAGGGGGGGTGCAGGCTGAGAGAGACAAAATAAGGGAGGGGGGATGCAGGCTGAGAGACAGAATAAAGGGGGGGGATGCAGGCTGAAAGACACAGAATGAAGGAGTGGGGGAACGCAGGCTGAGAGACACAGAATGAAGGAGTGGGGGAACGCAGGGTGAGAGACACAGAATGAAGGAGTGGGGGAACGCAGGGTGAGACACAGAATGAAGGAGGGGGGATGCAGGCTGAGTGACACAGAATGAAAGAAGGGGAACGCAGGCTGAAAGAGACAGAATGAAGGAGTGGGAGTAATGCAGGCAGAGAGACACAGGATGAAGGAGTGGGGGAATGCAGGCTGAGACACAGAATGAAGGAGGGGGTGCAGGCTGAGAGACACAGAATGAATGGAGGGGAACGCAGGCTGAAAGACAGAGAATGAAGAAGTGGTAGTAAGGCAGGCTGAGAGACACAGAATGAAGGGGGGTGGGGTACGTAGGCTGAGAGACACAGGATGAAGGAGGCGGGAACGCAGGCTGAGAAACCCAGAATGAAGGAATGGGGGAACGAAGGCTGAGAGACGCTGGGGGTAGATGATGGTGTGGCTGAGATTATCAGGGGGAGAAGACTGTGTGGCTGAGAGATGCAGGGGGGAGATGATGGTGTGGCTAGGAGACTCCGGGGGGAAGATAATGGTGTGGCTGAGAGACACGGAGTAGAAGGTGACACAGCTGGCATGAGTCTGGTTGAACCTCTATTGTATGACGACTTGAAGGGTGTGTACACTAGAGATGAGCGCCTGAAATTTTTCGGGTTTTGTGTTTTGGTTTTGGGTTCGGTTCCGCGGCCGTGTTTTGGGTTCGAACGCGTTTTGGCAAAACCTCACCGAATTTTGTTTGTCGGATTCGGGTGTGTTTTGGATTCGGGTGTTTTTTTCCAAAAACACTAAAAAACAGCTTAAATCATAGAATTTGGGGGTCATTTTGATCCCAAAGTATTATTAACCTCAAAAACCATAATTTACACTCATTTTCAGTCTATTCTGAATACCTCACACCTCACAATATTATTTTTAGTCCTAAAATTTGCACCGAGGTCGCTGTGTGAGTAAGATAAGCGACCCTAGTGGCCGACACAAACACCGGGCCCATCTAGGAGTGGCACTGCAGTGTCACGCAGGATGTCCCTTCCAAAAAACCCTCCCCAAACAGCACATGACGCAAAGAAAAAAAGAGGCGCAATGAGGTAGCTGTGTGAGTAAGATTAGCGACCCTAGTGGCCGACACAAACACCGGGCCCATCTAGGAGTGGCACTGCAGTGTCACGCAGGATGGCCCTTCCAAAAAACCCTCCCCAAACAGCACATGACGCAAAGAAAAAAAGAGGCGCAATGAGGTAGCTGTGTGAGTAAGATTAGCGACCCTAGTGGCCGACACAAACACCGGGCCCATCTAGGAGTGGCACTGCAGTGTCACGCAGGATGGCCCTTCCAAAAAACCCTCCCCAAACAGCACATGACGCAAAGAAAAAAAGAGGCGCAATGAGGTAGCTGACTGTGTGAGTAAGATTAGCGACCCTAGTGGCCGACACAAACACCGGGCCCATCTAGGAGTGGCACTGCAGTGTCACGCAGGATGTCCCTTCCAAAAAACCCTCCCCAAACAGCACATGACGCAAAGAAAAAAAGAGGCGCAATGAGGTAGCTGTGTGAGTAAGATTAGCGACCCTAGTGGCCGACACAAACACCGGGCCCATCTAGGAGTGGCACTGCAGTGTCACGCAGGATGGCCCTTCCAAAAAACCCTCCCCAAACAGCACATGACGCAAAGAAAAAAAGAGGCGCAATGAGGTAGCTGTGTGAGTAAGATTAGCGACCCTAGTGGCCGACACAAACACCGGGCCCATCTAGGAGTGGCACTGCAGTGTCACGCAGGATGTCCCTTCCAAAAAACCCTCCCCAAACAGCACATGACGCAAAGAAAAAAAGAGGCGCAATGAGGTAGCTGACTGTGTGAGTAAGATTAGCGACCCTAGTGGCCGACACAAACACCGGGCCCATCTAGGAGTGGCACTGCAGTGTCACGCAGGATGTCCCTTCCAAAAAACCCTCCCCAAACAGCACATGACGCAAAGAAAAAAAGAGGCGCAATGAGGTAGCTGACTGTGTGAGTAAGATTAGCGACCCTAGTGGCCGACACAAACACCGGGCCCATCTAGGAGTGGCACTGCAGTGTCACGCAGGATGTCCCTTCCAAAAAACCCTCCCCAAACAGCACATGACGCAAAGAAAAAAAGAGGCGCAATGAGGTAGCTGACTGTGTGAGTAAGATTAGCGACCCTAGTGGCCGACACAAACACCGGGCCCATCTAGGAGTGGCACTGCAGTGTCACGCAGGATGTCCCTTCCAAAAAACCCTCCCCAAACAGCACATGACGCAAAGAAAAAAAGAGGCGCAATGAGGTAGCTGACTGTGTGAGTAAGATTAGCGACCCTAGTGGCCGACACAAACACCGGGCCCATCTAGGAGTGGCACTGCAGTGTCACGCAGGATGTCCCTTCCAAAAAACCCTCCCCAATCAGCACATGATGCAAAGAAAAAGAAAAGAAAAAAGAGGTGCAAGATGGAATTGTCCTTGGGCCCTCCCACCCACCCTTATGTTGTATAAACAAAACAGGACATGCACACTTTAACCAACCCATCATTTCAGTGACAGGGTCTGCCACACGACTGTGACTGATATGACGGGTTGGTTTGGACCCCCCCCAAAAAAGAAGCAATTAATCTCTCCTTGCACAAACTGGCTCTACAGAGGCAAGATGTCCACCTCATCTTCACCCTCCGATATATCACCGTGTACATCCCCCTCCTCACAGATTATCAATTCGTCCCCACTGGAATCCACCATCTCAGCTCCCTGTGTACTTTGTGGAGGCAATTGCTGCTGGTCAATGTCTCCGCGGAGGAATTGATTATAATTCATTTTAATGAACATCATCTTCTCCACATTTTCTGGATGTAACCTCGTACGCCGATTGCTGACAAGGTGAGCGGCGGCACTAAACACTCTTTCGGAGTACACACTTGTGGGAGGGCAACTTAGGTAGAATAAAGCCAGTTTGTGCAAGGGCCTCCAAATTGCCTCTTTTTCCTGCCAGTATAAGTACGGACTGTGTGACGTGCCTACTTGGATGCGGTCACTCATATAATCCTCCACCATTCTATCAATGTTGAGAGAATCATATGCAGTGACAGTAGACGACATGTCCGTAATCGTTGTCAGGTCCTTCAGTCCGGACCAGATGTCAGCATCAGCAGTCGCTCCAGACTGCCCTGCATCACCGCCAGCGGGTGGGCTCGGAATTCTGAGCCTTTTCCTCGCACCCCCAGTTGCGGGAGAATGTGAAGGAGGAGATGTTGACAGGTCGCGTTCCGCTTGACTTGACAATTTTGTCACCAGCAGGTCTTTCAACCCCAGCAGACCTGTGTCTGCCGGAAAGAGAGATCCAAGGTAGGCTTTAAATCTAGGATCGAGCACGGTGGCCAAAATGTAGTGCTCTGATTTCAACAGATTGACCACCCGTGAATCCTTGTTAAGCGAATTAAGGGCTGCATCCACAAGTCCCACATGCCTAGCGGAATCGCTCCCTTTTAGCTCCTTCTTCAATGCCTCCAGCTTCTTCTGCAAAAGCCTGATGAGGGGAATGACCTGACTCAGGCTGGCAGTGTCTGAACTGACTTCACGTGTGGCAAGTTCAAAGGGCATCAGAACCTTGCACAACGTTGAAATCATTCTCCACTGCACTTGAGACAGGTGCATTCCACCTACTATATCGTGCTCAATTGTATAGGCTTGAATGGCCTTTTGCTGCTCCTCCAACCTCTGAAGCATATAGAGGGTTGAATTCCACCTCGTTACCACTTCTTGCTTCAGATGATGGCAGGGCAGGTTCAGTAGTTTTTGGTGGTGCTCCAGTCTTCTGTACGTGGTGCCTGTACGCCGAAAGTGTCCCGCAATTTTTCTGGCCACCGACAGCATCTCTTGCACGCCCCTGTCGTTTTTTAAAAAATTCTGCACCACCAAATTCAAGGTATGTGCAAAACATGGGACGTGCTGGAATTTGCCCATATTTAATGCACACACAATATTGCTGGCGTTGTTCGATGCCACAAATCCACAGGAGAGTCCAATTGGGGTAAGCCATTCCGCGATGATCTTCCTCAGTTGCCGTAAGAGGTTTTCAGCTGTGTGCGTATTCTGGAAAGCGGTGATACAAAGCGTAGCCTGCCTAGGAAAGAGTTGGCGTTTGCGAGATGCTGCTACTGGTGCCGCCGCTGCTGTTCTTGCGGCGGGAGTCCATACATCTACCCAGTGGGCTGTCACAGTCATATAGTCCTGACCCTGCCCTGCTCCACTTGTCCACATGTCCGTGGTTAAGTGGACATTGGGTACAACTGCATTTTTTAGGACACTGGTGAGTCTTTTTCTGACGTCCGTGTACATTCTCGGTATCGCCTGCCTAGAGAAGTGGAACCTAGATGGTATTTGGTAACGGGGGCACACTGCCTCAATAAATTGTCTAGTTCCCTGTGAACTAACGGCGGATACCGGACGCACGTCTAACACCAACATAGTTGTCAAGGACTCAGTTATCCGCTTTGCAGTAGGATGACTGCTGTGATATTTCATCTTCCTCGCAAAGGACTGTTGAACAGTCAATTGCTTACTTTAAGTAGTACAAGTGGGCTTACGACTTCCCCTCTGGGATGACCATCGACTCCCAGCGGCAACAACAGCAGCGCCAGCAGCAGTAGGCGTTACACGCAAGGATGCATCGGAGGAATCCCAGGCAGGAGAGGACTCGTCAGAATTGCCAGTGACATGGCCTGCAGGACTATTGGCATTCCTGGGGAAGGAGGAAATTGACACTGAGGGAGTTGGTGGGGTGGTTTGCGTGAGCTTGGTTACAAGAGGAAGGGATTTACTGGTCAGTGGACTGCTTCCGCTGTCACCCAAAGTTTTTGAACTTGTCACTGACTTATTATGAATGCGCTGCAGGTGACGTATAAGGGAGGATGTTCCGAGGTGGTTAACGTCCTTACCCCTACTTATTACAGCTTGACAAAGGGAACACACGGCTTGACACCTGTTGTCCGCATTTCTGGTGAAATACCTCCACACCGAAGAGCTGATTTTTTTGGTATTTTCACCTGGCATGTCAACGGCCATATTCCTCCCACGGACAACAGGTGTCTCCCCGGGTGCCTGACTTAAACAAACCACCTCACCATCAGAATCCTCCTGGTCAATTTCCTCCCCAGCGCCAGCAACACCCATATCCTCCTCATCCTGGTGTACTTCAACACTGACATCTTCAATCTGACTATCAGGAACTGGACTGCGGGTGCTCCTTCCAGCACTTGCAGGGGGCGTGCAAATGGTGGAATGCGCATGCTCTTCACGTCCAGTGTTGGGAAGGTCAGGCATCGCAACCGACACAATTGGACTCTCCTTGTGGATTTGGGATTTCAAAGAACGCACAGTTCTTTGCGGTGCTTTTGCCAGCTTGAGTCTTTTCAGTTTTCTAGCGAGAGGCTGAGTGCTTCCATCCTCATGTGAAGCTGAACCACTAGCCATGAACATAGGCCAGGGCCTCAGCCGTTCCTTGCCACTCCGTGTGGTAAATGGCATATTGGCAAGTTTACGCTTCTCCTCCGACAATTTTATTTTAGGTTTTGGAGTCCTTTTTTTACTGATATTTGGTGTTTTGGTTTTGACATGCTCTGTACTATGCCATTGGGCATCGGCCTTGGCAGACGACGTTGCTGGCATTTCATCGTCTCGGCCATGACTAGTGGCAGCAGCTTCAGCACGAGGTGGAAGTGGATCTTGATCTTTCCCTAATTTTGGAACCTCAACATTTTTGTTCTCCATATTTTAATAGGCACAACTAAAAGGCACCTCAGGTAAACAATGGAGATGGATGGATTGGATACTAGTATACAATTATGGACGGGCTGCCGAGTGCCGACACAGAGGTAGCCACAGCCGTGAACTACCGCACTGTACTGTGTCTGCTGCTAATATATAGACTGGTTGATAAAGAGATAGTATACTCGTAACTAGTATGTATGTATAAAGAAAGAAAAAAAACCACGGTTAGGTGGTATATACAATTATGGACGGGCTGCCGAGTGCCGACACAGAGGTAGCCACAGCCGTGAACTACCGCACTGTACTGTGTCTGCTGCTAATATATAGACTGGTTGATAAAGAGATAGTATACTCGTAACTAGTATGTATGTATAAAGAAAGAAAAAAAAACCACGGTTAGGTGGTATATACAATTATGGACGGGCTGCCGAGTGCCGACACAGAGGTAGCCACAGCCGTGAACTACTGTACTGTGTCTGCTGCTAATATATAGACTGGTTGATAAAGAGATAGTATACTCGTAACTAGTATGTATGTATAAAGAAAGAAAAAAAAACCACGGTTAGGTGGTATATACAATTATGGACGGGCTGCCGAGTGCCGACACAGAGGTAGCCACAGCCGTGAACTACCGCACTGTACTGTGTCTGCTGCTAATATATAGACTGGTTGATAAAGAGATAGTATACTCGTAACTAGTATGTATGTATAAAGAAAGAAAAAAAACCACGGTTAGGTGGTATATACAATTATGGACGGGCTGCCGAGTGCCGACACAGAGGTAGCCACAGCCGTGAACTACCGCACTGTACTGTGTCTGCTGCTAATATATAGACTGGTTGATAAAGAGATAGTATACTCGTAACTAGTATGTATGTATAAAGAAAGAAAAAAAAACCACGGTTAGGTGGTATATACAATTATGGACGGGCTGCCGAGTGCCGACACAGAGGTAGCCACAGCCGTGAACTACTGTACTGTGTCTGCTGCTAATATATAGACTGGTTGATAAAGAGATAGTATACTCGTAACTAGTATGTATGTATAAAGAAAGAAAAAAAAACCACGGTTAGGTGGTATATACAATTATGGACGGGCTGCCGAGTGCCGACACAGAGGTAGCCACAGCCGTGAACTACCGCACTGTACTGTGTCTGCTGCTAATATATAGACTGGTTGATAAAGAGATAGTATACTCGTAACTAGTATGTATGTATAAAGAAAGAAAAAAAAACCACGGTTAGGTGGTATATACAATTATGGACGGGCTGCCGAGTGCCGACACAGAGGTAGCCACAGCCGTGAACTACCGCACTGTACTGTGTCTGCTGCTAATATATAGACTGGTTGATAAAGAGATAGTATACTCGTAACTAGTATGTATGTATAAAGAAAGAAAAAAAAACCACGGTTAGGTCACTGGTATATACAATTATGGACGGGCTGCCGAGTGCCGACACAGAGGTAGCCACAGCCGTGAACTACCGCACTGTACTGTGTCTGCTGCTAATATAGACTGGTTGATAAAGAGATAGTATACTACTAATATTATATACTGGTGGTCTGGTCACTGGTCACTAGTCACACTGGCAGTGGCACTCCTGCAGCAAAAGTGTGCACTGTTTAATTTTAATATAATATTATGTACTCCTGGCTCCTGCTATAACCTATAACTGGCACTGCAGTAGTGCTCCCCAGTCTCCCCCACAATTATAAGCTGTGTGAGCTGAGCAGTCAGACAGATATATAATATATATAGATGATGCAGCACACTGGCCTGATCCTGAGCAGTGCACACAGATATGGTATGTGACTGACTGAGTCACTGTGTGTATCGCTTTTTTCAGGCAGAGAACGGATATATTAAATAAACTGCACTGTGTGTCTGGTGGTCACTCACTATATAATATATTATGTACTCCTGGCTCCTGCTATAACCTATAACTGGCACTGCAGTAGTGCTCCCCAGTCTCCCCCACAATTATAAGCTGTGTGAGCTGAGCAGTCAGACAGATATATATAATATTATATATAGATAATAGATGATGCAGCACACTGGCCTGAGCCTGAGCAGTGCACACAGATATGGTATGTGACTGAGTCACTGTGTGCTGTGTATCGCTTTTTTCAGGCAGAGAACGGATTATATTATGTACTCCTGGCTCCTGCTATAACCTATAACTGGCACTGCAGTAGTGCTCCCCAGTCTCCCCCACAATTATAAGCTGTGTGAGCTGAGCAGTCAGACAGATATATATAATATTATATATAGATAATAGATGATGCAGCACACTGGCCTGAGCCTGAGCAGTGCACACAGATATGGTATGTGACTGAGTCACTGTGTGCTGTGTATCGCTTTTTTCAGGCAGAGAACGGATTATAAATAAAAGTGGTGGTCACTGGTCACTATCAGCAAAACTCTGCACTGTACACTACTGAGTACTCCTAATGCTCCCCAAAATTAGTAAATCAAGTGTCTCTCTAATCTATTCTAATTCTAAACGGAGAGGACGCCAGCCACGTCCTCTCCCTATCAATCTCAATGCACGTGTGAAAATGGCGGCGACGCGCGGCTCCTTATATAGAATCCGAGTCTCGCGATAGAATCCGAGCCTCGCGAGAATCCGACAGCGTCATGATGACGTTCGGGCGCGCTCGGGTTAACCGAGCAAGGCGGGAAGATCCGAGTCGCTCGGACCCGTGAAAAAAAACATGAAGTTCTGGCGGGTTCGGATTCAGAGAAACCGAACCCGCTCATCTCTAGTGTACACGGTGAGATCCTTGCTCATGTCAACAAGACCCATTTCTCTTACGTCCTAGAGGATGCTGGGGACTCCGTAAGGACCATGGGGTATAGACGGGCTCCGCAGGAAATAGGGCACCTAAAAAGAACTTTGACTATGGGTGTGCACTGGCTCCTCCCTCTATGCCCCTCCTCCAGACCTCAGTTAGATCTTGTGCCCAGAGGAGAAAGGGTACAATGCAGAGAGCTCTCCAGAGTTTTCTGTATTAAATAATTTTGTTAGGTTTTTTATTTTCAGGGAGTCCTGTTGGCAACAGGCTCCCTGCATCGTGGGACTGAGGAGAGAGAAACAGAGCTGGCTTGTCAAGTTGGGCACTGTTTCTAAGGCTACTGGACACCATTAGCTTCAGAGGGAGTCGGAACACAGGTCTCACCTGGGGTTCGTCCCGCAGCCGCGCCGCCGTCCTCCTCACAGATGCCGAAGATAAGAAGCCAGGTGAGTATGAGAAGGCAAGAAGACATCAGGCGGCAGAAGACATCAGATCTTCATGAGGCAAGCGCGCACACACAAGCAGGCACTGAAGGGTGCAGGGCGCAGGGGGGGGGGGGCGCCCTGGGCAGCAATATTCCTAATTTTGTGGCAATATAAGCAGGATTAGGCTGTGGCACAGTAAATCCACAAATCCCCCGCCATTTTTTATATAAGTTAACTGGGACCGAAGCCCGCCGTCGGGTGGGCGGGGCTTGATCCTCAGCACTAACCAGCGCCATTTTCTCCACAGAAACTGCACGAGGAAAAGCTGGCTCCCTGATCTCTCCCCTGCTGAACTTCACAGGCTGGAAAAAAGAGGAGGGGGGCACTTTGGAACGCAGTGAGTGGGAATTAAGGCTATATATATAAAAAGCACTATCTGGTATATATATTCCAGTGTTTTTAAGCGCTGGTGTGTGCTGGCATACTCTCTCTCTGTCTCTCCTAAGGGCCTGGTTGGGGTTTTGTCCCCTTATAGGTTAATCCCTGTGTGTGTGGGGTGTCGGTACGTGTGTGTCGACATGTCTGAGGCAGAAGGCTTCTCCAAGGAGGCGGTGGAGCAAATGAGTGGTGTGTCCCCGTCGGCTGTGCCGACTCCGGATTGGATGGACATGTGGCATATGTTGAATGCAAGTGTGGCATCTTTACATAAAAGGCTTGATAAGGCTGACTTAGGGGGGACATCAGGGGGTCAATCCTTGGATTGGACCGACTCACAGGGCCCGTCGGGATCTCAAAAGCGTCCCTTAACACAAGACACTACTACCGACACGGATTCTGATTCCAGTGTCGACTATGATGAAGTAAAATTGCAACCTAAGGTGACTAAAACCATTCAGTGTATGATTGTGGCAATAAGGGATGTGTTGCATATTGAGGATGAACCCTCGGTCCCCGACACAAGGGTACACATGTTTAAGGAAAAGAAACAGATTATTAATTTTCCCACATCTCATCAATTAAATGATTTCTTTGGAAAAGCTTGGGAGACTCCGGAAAAGAGACCGCAGATCCCCAAAATAATTTATATGGCATACCCCTTCCCTCAGCAGGACAGGGAGATTTGGGAATCATCCCCCACTGTGGACAAGGCCCTGACGCGCTTGTCCAAGAAAGTGGCGCTACCGTCTCCTGACACAGCGGCCCTTAAGGACCCTGCAGATCGCAGGCAAGAAACTACCTTAAAGTGTATTTATTCTCATATGGGGGCTGTGCTAAGACCGACAATTGCGTCGGCATGGGTGTGTAGCGCAATTGCAGCTTGGACAGATGAGCTGACAGATCAATTTGATAATATGGATAAGGATACTATATTCTTAACTCTAGCCCATATAAAAGACGCAGTCTTATTTATGAGGGATGCTCAAAGGGACATTGGATTGCTGGCTTCTAGGGCCAATGCCATGTCTATCTCAGCGAGAAGATCCTTATGGACTCGCCAATGGACGGGTGATGCGGATTCAAAAAAACATATGGAAGTACTTCCCTATAAGGGTGATGTATTGTTTGTGGATGGGCTGACGGACCTGGTTTCCATAGCTACAGCAGGTAAATCAAATTTTTTACCATATATTCCCCAACAGCAAAAGAAAGTAACACCCTATCAGATGCAGTCCTTTCGGTCGCACAAGTCCAAAAGAGGTCGGGGAACCTCTTTCCTCGTCAGAGGTAAGGGCAGAGGCAAAAGAGCACCTGCTTCGACAGGTGCCCAGGAACAAAAGTCCTCCCCGGCTGCTCCAAAACCCACAGCATGACGCTGGGGCTCCCCTGAGGGAGTCCGCACCGGTGGGGGCACGTCTTCGACTTTTCAGTTAGGCCTGGGTCAGATCAGACCTGAATCCCTGGGTGTTGGAAATAGTTTCCCAGGGGTACAAACTGGAATTCGACGAGGTGCCCCCGCGCCGATTTTTCAAATCGGCCCTACCAGCTTCCACATCGGAAAGGGATGTAGTGTTCGCTGCAATTCAAACACTGTGTATACAGCAAGTGATAATCAGGGTTCCCCTGCACCAGCAGGGAAGAGGTTACTACTCAACCCTATTTGTGGTCCCGAAAACGGACGGTTCGGTCAGACCTATTTTGAATCTGAAATCCCTAAACCTGTACATAAAAAGATTCAAATTCAAAATGGAATTACTCAGAGCGATAATACCAACATGGAGGAAGGGGAGTTTATGGTGTCTCTGGACATAAAGGATGTGTACCTTCATGTCCCCATATATGCCCCCCATCAGGAATACCTGAGATTCGCTGTACAGGATTGTCATTACCAATTTCAGACGTTGCCGTTTGGACTTTCCACGGCCCGAGGATTTTCACCAAGATAATGGCGGAAATGATGGTGGACCTGCGCAAGCATGGAGTCACAATTATCCCATACTTGGACGATCTCCTGATAAAAGCGAGATCAAGGGAGAAATTGCTGAGCAGTGTGGCACTCTCTCTGAGAGTGCTCCAGCAACATGGTTGGATTCTAAATCTACCAAAGTCACAGTTGATTCCGACAACTCGAATACCGTTCCTAGGTATGATACTGGATACGGAACAAATGAAGGTCTTCCTCCCAATAGAGAAAGCCCAGGACATCCAGAACATGGTCAGAGACCTGCTAAAACCGAAAAGGGTGTCAGTTCACCAATGCACTCGAG
The DNA here is from genome assembly GCF_028390025.1 of Pseudophryne corroboree. Taxonomy (NCBI): domain Eukaryota; kingdom Metazoa; phylum Chordata; class Amphibia; order Anura; family Myobatrachidae; genus Pseudophryne; species Pseudophryne corroboree. The sequence goes on along the minus strand of NC_086445.1, from coordinate 782,606,269 downwards.
TTCTGGGAAAAATGCTGGTGGCCTACGAGGCCATTCCCTTCGGAAGGTTCCATGCAAGGACTTTTCAATGGGACCTTCTTGACAAGTGGTCCGGGTCCCATCTGCACTTACATCGGAAAATAACTCTGTCCCCAGGGGCCAGAGTGTCTCTCCTGTGGTGGTTGCAAAGTGCTCACCTGCTGGAGGGTCGCCGGTTCGGGATTCAGGACTGGATCCTGGTTACCACGGACGCGAGCCTCCGAGGATGGGAAGTGGTCACACAGGGAAAAAACTTTCAGGGACTTTGGTCAGACCAGGAGTCCTGTCTACACATCAATGTGTTGGAACTCAGAGCCATTTACAACGGCCTTCGACAAGCGGAGAGTCTTCTTCGAAACCTACCGGTTCTGATTCAATCAGACAATGTCACAGCAGTGGCTCATGTGAACCGCCAAGGCGGGACAAGAAGCAAAGTCGCGATGGCGGAAACCACCAGGATTCTTCGCTGGCCGGAAAATCATGTAAGCGCTCTGTCGGCTGTCTTCATTCCGGGAGTGGACAACTGGGAAGCAGACTTCCTCAGCAGACACGATCTCCGTCCAGGAGAGTGGGGACTTCATCAAGAAGTCTTTGCAGACATAACACGTCTTTGGGGAACTCCTCAAATAGACATGATGGCGTCACGCCTCAACAAAAAACTTCGGAGGTATTGTGCCAGGTCTCGGGACCCTCAGGCAGTGGCAGTAGACGCTCTGATAACACCGTGGGTGTTCAAATCGGTCTGCGTGTTTCCTCCTCTTCCTCTCATCACAAAAGTGTTGAGGATCATAAGGCAAAGAAGAGTATAGACGATACTCGTTGTCCCAGACTGGCCTCGAAGGGCCTGGTACTCAGATCTACAAGAGATGCTCACAGGAGATCCCTGGCCTCTTCCTTAGAGGTAGGACCTGTTGCAACAGGGGCCCTGTGTATTTCAGGACTTACCGCAGTTACGTTTGACGGCATGGCGGTTGAACGCCGAATCCTAGCGAAAAAGGGGATTCCGGAAGAGGTCATCCCTACTTTAATAAAGGCTAGGAAGGAGGTGACGGTTAAGCATTATCACCGTATCTGGCGAAAGTATGTGTCTTGGTGTGAGACCAAGAATGCACCTACGGAAGATTTTCATCTGGGTCGTTTTCTCCACTTCCTACAGACAGGAGTGGATATGGGCCTGAAATTAGGCTCTGTTAAGGTTCAGATTTCGGCCCTCTCGATTTTCTTTCAAAAGGAATTGGCTTCTCTTCCAGAAGTCCAGACGTTTGTAAAGGGAGTGCTGCACATCCAGCCCCCTTTTGTGCCTCCAGTGGCACAATGGGACCTGAACGTGGTGTTGCTGTTCCTAAAATCACACTGGTTTGAACCACTTAACAAGGTTGAGTTGAAATTTCTTACCTGGAAGGTGGTCATGTTGTTGGCCTTAGCATCGGCAAGGCGAGTGTCAGAATTGGCGGCTTTGTCACACAAGAGCCCCTACTTGATTTTTCATGTGGATCGAGCTGAATTGAGGACACGTCCACAATTTTTGCCTAAAGTGGTTTCTTCGTTCCATATGAATCAACCTATTGTGGTGCCTGTGGCTACAAATGACCTGGAGGATTCCAGATCCCTGGACGTAGTCGGAGCCTTAAAAATTTATGTAGCCAGGACGGCTAGAATTAGGAAAACAGAGGCTCTGTTTGTCCTGTATGCGGCCAATAAGATTGGCGCTCCTGCTTCGAAGCAGACTATTGCTCGCTGGATCTGTAATACGATTCAGCAGGCTCACTCTACGGCTGGATTGCCGGTACCAAATTCGGTTAAGGCCCATTCCACTAGGAAGGTGGGCTCTTCTTGGGCGGCTGCCCAAGGCGTCTCGGCATTACAACTTTGCCGAGCGGCGACTTGGTCGGGGTCAAACACTTTTGCTAAATTCTACAAGTTTGATACCCTGGCTGATGAGGACCTAGCGTTTGCTCAGTCGGTGCTGCAGAGTCATACGCACTATCCCGCCCGATTGGATGCTTTGGTATAAACCCCATGGTCCTTACGGAGTCCCCAGCATCCTCTAGGACGTAAGAGAAAATAAGATTTTAAACCTGCCGGTAAATCTATTTCTCCTAGTCCGTAGAGGATGCTGGGCGCCCGTCCCAGTGCGGAAACTCTGCAAGACTTGTATATAGTTGTTGCTTACATAAGGGTTATGTTACAGTTGAAATCGGTTTTGGACCGTTACTGTTGTTGTTCATACGGTTAACTGGTTATGTATGATCCAGGTTACATGGTATGATTGGTGTGGGCTGGTATGAATCTTGCCCTTGGATTGCTAAATCCTGCCTTGTATTGTCCATCTCCTCTGGGCACAGTTCTCTAACTTAGGTCTGGAGGAGGGGCATAGAGGGAGGAGCCAGTGCACACCCATAGTCAAAGTTCTTTTTAGGTGCCCTATCTCCTGCGGAGCCCGTCTATACCCCATGGTCCTTACGGAGTCCCCAGCATCCTCTACGGACTAGGTGAAATAGATTTACCGGCAGGTTTAAAATCTTACTTTTTACTGGCCATGGCCATTTGTGGCACATGGGCCTATGGTACGCGCGCACAGTACCACTAAGACATTTTTTCGACTTACACCACTGGAGGTTAGCAATGCTCCTGATTAGAGATGTGCACCGGAAATTTTTCTGGTTTTGTGTTTTGGTTTTGGGTTCGGTTCCGTGGCCGTGTTTTGGGTTCGAACGCGTTTTGGCAAAACCTCACCGAATTTTTTTTGTCGGATTCGGGTGTGTTTTGGATTCGGGTGTTTTTTTCAAAAAACCCTAAAAAACAGCTTAAATCATAGAATTTGGGGGTCATTTTGATCCCAAAGTATTATTAACCTCAATAACCATGATTCCCACTCATTTTCAGTCTATTCTGAACACCTCATACCTCACAATATTATTTTTAGTCCTAAAATTTGCACCGAGGTCGCTGGATGACTAAGCTCAGCGACCCAAGTGGCCGACACAAACACCTGGCCCATCTAGGAGTGGCACTGCAGTGTCACGCAGGATGGCCCTTCCAAAAAACACTCCCCAAACAGCACATGACGCAAAGAAAAAAAGAGGCGCAATGAGGTAGCTGTGTGACTAAGCTCAGCGACCCTAGTGGCCGACACAAACACCTGGCCCATCTAGGAGTGGCACTGCAGTGTCACGCAGGATGGCCCTTCCAAAAAACACTCCCCAAACAGCACATGACGCAAAGAAAAAAAGAGGCGCAATGAGGTAGCTGTGTGAGTAAGCTAAGCGACCCTAGTGGCCGACACAAACACCTGGCCCATCTAGGAGTGGCACTGCAGTGTCAGGCCGGATGGCCCTTCCAAAAAATACTCCCCAAACAGCACATGACGCAAAGAAGAAAAAAAAGAGGCGCAATGAGGTAGCTGTGTGACTAAGATAAGTGACCCTAGTGGCCGACACAAACACCTGGCCCATCTAGGAGTGGCACTGCAGTGTCACGCAGGATGGCCCTTCCAAAAAACACTCCCCAAACAGCACATGACGCAAAGAAAAATGAAAGAAAAAAGAGGTGCAAGATGGAATTGTCCTTGGGCCCTCCCACCCACCCTTATGTTGTATAAACAGGACATGCACACTTTAACCAACCCATCATTTCAGTGACAGGGTCTGCCACACGACTGTGACTGAAATGACGGGTTGGTTTGGACCCCCACCAAAAAAGAAGCAATTAATCTCTCCTTGCACAAACTGGCTCTACAGAGGCAAGATGTCCACCTCATCATCATCCTCCGATTCATCACCGTGTACATCCCCCTCCTCACAGATTATCAATTCGTCCCCACTGGAATCCACCATCACAGCTCCCTGTGTACTTTGTGGAGGCAATTGCTGCTGGTGAATGTCTCCATGGAGGAATTGATTATAATTCATTTTAATGAACATCATCTTCTCCACATTTTCTGGAAGTAACCTCGTACGCCGATTGCTGACAAGGTGAGCGGCGGCACTAAACACTCTTTCGGAGTACACACTTGTGGGAGGGCAACTTAGGTAGAATAAAGCCAGTTTGTGCAAGGGCCTCCAAATTGCCTCTTTTTCCTGCCAGTATACGTACGGACTGTCTGACGTGCCTACTTGGATGTGGTCACTCATATAATCCTCCACCATTCTTTCAATGGTGAGAGAATCATATGCAGTGACAGTAGACGACATGTCCGTAATCGTTGTCAGGTCCTTCAGTCCGGACCAGATGTCAGCATCAGCAGTCGCTCCAGACTGCCCTGCATCACCGCCAGCGGGTGGGCTCGGAATTCTGAGCCTTTTCCTCGCACCCCCAGTTGCGGGAGAATGTGAAGGAGGAGATGTTGACAGGTCGCGTTCCGCTTGACTTGACAATTTTCTCACCAGCAGTTCTTTGAACCCCTGCAGACTTGTGTCTGCCGGAAAGAGAGATCCAACGTAGGTTTTAAATTTAGGATCGAGCACGGTGGCCAAAATGTAGTGCTCTGATTTCAACAGATTGACTACCCGTGAATCCTTGTTAAGCGAATTAAGGGCTCCATCCACAAGTCCCACATGCCTAGCGGAATCGCTCAGTGTTAGCTCCTCCTTCAATGTCTCCAGCTTCTTCTGCAAAAGCCTGATGAGGGGAATGACCTGACTCAGGCTGGCAGTGTCTGAACTGACTTCACATGTGGCAAGTTCAAAAGGTTGCAGAACCTTGCACAACGTTGAAATCATTCTCCACTGCGCTTGAGACAGGTGCATTCCACCTCCTATATCGTGGTCAGTTGTATAGGCTTGAATGGCCTTTTGCTGCTCCTCCAACCTCTGAAGCATATAGAGGGTTGAATTCCACCTCGTTACCACTTCTTGCTTCAGATGATGGCAGGGCAGGTTCAGGCGTTTTTGGTGTTGCTCCAGTCTTCTGTACGTGGTGCCTGTACGCCGAAAGTGTCCCGCAATTCTTCTGGCCACCGACAGCATCTCTTGCACGCCCCTCTCGTTTTTTAAATAATTCTGCACCACCAAATTCAAGGTATGTGCAAAACATGGGACGTGCTGGAATTTGCCCATATTTAATGCACACACAATATTGCTGGCATTGTCCGATGCCACAAATCCACAGGAGAGTCCAATTGGGGTAAGCCATTCTGCGATGATCTTCCTCAGTTGCCGTAAGAGGTTTTCAGCTGTGTGCGTATTCTGGAAAGCGGTGATACAAAGCGTAGCCTGCCTAGGAAAGAGTTGGCGTTTGCGAGATGCTGCTACTGGTGCCGCCGCTGCTGTTCTTGCAGCGGGAGTCAATACATCTACCCAGTGGGCTGTCACAGTCATATAGTCCTGAGTCTGCCCTGCTCCACTTGTCCACATGTCCGTGGTTAAGTGGACATTGGGTACAACTGCATTTTTTAGGACACTGGTGAGTCTTTTTCTGAGGTCTGTGTACATTTTCGGTATCGCCTGCCTAGAGAAATGGAACCTAGATGGTATTTGGTACCGGGGACACAGTACCTCAATCAAGTCTATAGTTGGCTCTGCAGTAATGATGGATACCGGAAGCACGTTTCTCACCGCCCAGGATGCCAAGGCCTCAGTTATCCGCTTTGCAGCAGGATGACTGCTGTGATATTTCATCTTCCTCGCAAAGGACTGTTGGACAGTCAATTGCTTGGTGGAAGTAGTAAAAGTGGTCTTACGACTTCCCCTCTGGGATGACCATCGACTCCCAGCAGCAACAACAGCAGCGCCAGCAGCAGTAGGCGTTACACTCAAGGATGCATCAGAGGAATCCCAGGCAGGAGAGGACTCGTCAGAATTGCCAGTGACATGGCCTGCAGGACTATTGGCATTCCTGGGGAAGGAGGAAATTGACACTGAGGGAGTTGGTGGGGTAGTTTGCGTGAGCTTGGTTACAAGAGGAAGGGATTTACTGGTCAGTGGACTGCTTCCGCTGTCGCCCAAAGTTTTTGAACTTGTCACTGACTTATGATGAATGCGCTGCAGGTGACGTATAAGGGAGGATGTTCCGAGGTGGTTAACGTCCTTACCCCTACTTATTACAGCTTGACAAAGGCAACACACGGCTTGACACCTGTTGTCCGCATTTCTGTTGAAATAATTCCACACCGAAGAGCTGATTTTTTTGGTATTTTCACCAGGCATGTCAATGGCCATATTCCTCCCACGGACAACAGGTGTCTCCCCGGGTGCCTGACTTAAACAAACCACCTCACCATCAGAATCCTCCTTGTCAATTTCCTTCCCAGCGCCAGCAACACCCATATCCTCCTCATCCTGGTGTACTTCAACACTGACATCTTCAATCTGACTATCAGGAACTGGACTGCGGGTGCTCCTTCCAGCACTTGCAGGGGGCGTGCAAATGGTGGAAGGCGCATGCTCTTCACGTCCAGTGTTGGGAAGGTCAGGCATCGCAACCGACACAATTGGACTCTCCTTGTGGATTTGTGATTTCGAAGAACGCACAGTTCTTTGCTGTGCTTTTGCCAGCTTAAGTCTTTTCATTTTTCTAGCGAGAGGCTGAGTACTTCCATCCTCATGTGAAGCTGAACCACTACCCATGAACATAGGCCAGGGCCTCAGCCGTTCCTTGCCACTCCGTGTGGTAAATGGCATATTGGCAAGTTTACGCTTCTCCTCCGACGATTTTATTTTAGATTTTTTAGTCCTTTTTTTACTGATATTTTGTGTTTTGGATTTGACATGCTCTGTACTATGACATTGGGCATCGGCCTTGGCAGACGACGTTGATGGAATTTCATCGTCTCGGCCATGACTAGTGGCAGCAGCTTCAGCACGAGGTGGAAGTGGATCTTGATCTTTCCCTATTTTTGGAACCTCAACATTTTTGTTCTCCATATTTTAATAGGCACAACTAAAAGGCACCTCAGGTAAACATTGGAGATTGATGGATACTAGTATTCTTATGGATGACGAGTGACTGACGACACAGAGGTAGCTACAGCCGTGGACTACCGTACTGCGTCTACTAGTATAGAGATGATAATGATATAAAAATATATATATATATATCACTACTGCAGGTATATATAATATAATGACAGGTAGGTATACAATTATGGACGAGCACTGACGACACAGAGGTAGCTACAGCCGTGGACTACCGTACTGCGTCTGCTAGTATAGAGATGATAATGATATAAAAAATATATATATATCACTACTGCAGGTATATATAATATAATGACGGACCTGCTGGACACTGTCAGCAGACTCCTAAACTACTAGTTTGAAGAAGATAGAAAAAAAAACCCACCACAGGTAGGTATACAATTATGGACGAGCAGTGACGACACAGAGGTAGCTACAGCCGTGGACTACCGTACTGCGTCTGCTAGTATAGAGATGATAATGATATAAAAAATATATATATATCACTACTGCAGGTATATATAATATAATGACGGACCTGCTGGACACTGTCAGCAGACTCCTAAACTACTAGTATGAAGAAGATAGAAAAAAAAACCCCACCACAGGTAGGTATACAATTATGGACGAGCACTGACGACACAGAGGTAGCTACAGCCGTGGACTACCGTACTGCGTCTGCTAGTATAGAGATGATAATGATATAAAAAATATATATATATCACTACTGCAGGTATATATAATATAATGACGGACCTGCTGGACACTGTCAGCAGACTCCTAAACTACTAGTATGAAGAAGATAGAAAAAAAAACCCCACCACAGGTAGGTATACAATTATGGACGAGCACTGACGACACAGAGGTAGCTACAGCCGTGGACTACCGTACTGCGTCTGCTAGTATAGAGATGATAATGATATAAAAAAAATATATATATCACTACTGCAGGTATATATAATATAATGACGGACCTGCTGGACACTGTCAGCAGACTCCTAAACTACTAGTATGAAGAAGATAGAAAAAAAAAACCCACCACAGGTAGGTATACAATTATGGACGAGCACTGACGACACAGAGGTAGCTACAGCCGTGGACTACCGTACTGCGTCTGCTAGTATAGAGATGATAATGATATAAAAAATATATATATATCACTACTGCAGGTATATATAATATAATGACGGACCTGCTGGACACTGTCAGCAGACTCCTAAACTACTAGTATGAAGAAGATAGAAAAAAAAACCCCACCACAGGTAGGTATACAATTATGGACGAGCACTGACGACACAGAGGTAGCCACAGCCGTGGACTACCGTACTGCGTCTGCTAATATAGAGATGATAAAGATGATAGAGATGAACAAAAAAAATATAACACTACTGCAGGTAAATATTTATATAATATAGTGAATGACGGACCTGCTGGACACTGTCAGCAGAATGCGTTTATAGAATAAAAAAAAAAAACACCACAGGAGTGTTTAACTTTTTCAGGCAGACAATATACTGGTGGTCACTGGTCAGTCACACTGGCAGCAAAAGTGTGCACTGTACTCCTGCTATAACTGCACCCCAGTCTCCCCCACAATTCAGCTGTGTGAGCAGTGAGCACTCAGCACAGTCAGATATACATAGATGATATTATCATGCAGCACACTGAGGCTGAGCACAGATATGGTATGTGACTGTGTATCGTTTTTTTTCAGGCAGAGAACGGATTATATTAAATAATAAATAAAACTGGTGGTGGTCAGTCACTAGTAACTAACTATCAGCAAAACTCTGCACTCTGAGTACTCCTAATGCTCCCCAAAATTACTAAGTAATCAACTCAAGTGTCTCTATCTATTCTAACGGAGAGGACGCCAGCCACGTCCTCTCCCTATCAATCTCAATGCACGTGTGAAAATGGCGGCGACGCGCGGCTCCTTATATAGAATCCGAGTCTCGCGATAGATTACGAGCCTCGCGAGAATCCGACAGCGGGATGATGACGTTCGGGCGCGCTCGGGTTAGCCGAGCAAGGCGGGAAGATCCGAGTCTGCCTCGGACCCGTGTAAAAAGGCTTAAGTTCGGGGGGGTTCGGATTCCGAGGAACCGAACCCGCTCATCTCTACTCCTGATACCCCTAGTTATTGCAGTACTGTTCAGGTCGCTAGTGAGTGCGTGCATATACACACACCCGTGACTATTAGCATATCAGTGGATTTAGGGCCTAATTCAGACCTGATCGCAAAAGGAAAATCTATCTCTAATGGGCAAAACCATGCTGCACTGCAGGTGGGGCAGATATAACATGTGAAGAGAGAGTTAGAGTTTGGTGGGTTATATTGTTTCTGTTAAGGGTAAATACTGGCTGCTTTATTTTTACACTGCAATTTATATTTCAGTTTGAACACACATATCTGCCTCACCTGCACTGCACATGGTTTTGCCCATTAGATTTAGGACCTTTGTTAGCTACGGGAGGCTACGGCATGCTGCGATGCGGCAGCACCAGGATAATCTGCTTCCCTCAGCAAGAGTGTTAGAGGGCACATCTGTAAGTGCGAGTCTGCAAATGCATTTTTTTTGTAATGAAACAGACTTCCACATGAATGTGCATACCTGAAGGTGGCCATACATCAGAAAGATGAATCGCATGTGATCAACGCATGCGATTTCCCTTGAACTCCCCAGAAGCTCCCAGGCAGTCCTGGACTCACAATATCGTACACAAGTGCTCTAAAACTAGTACATAGTAGTATGTATTGACCCCTCTAGCTGATAGTACTTCATTCATTAGCATCACAGCTAATCTATTTAATCGCTTGTCAAACATGCAGAGAATTTATACATTTGTAAGTGACAGATAAGAGGGTTTTTTGTATTTGATTGATTTTAGAATGAAAAAGTAATCTTATAGTATATTCACTAATGGTTGTTTTTGTTTGTTTTTGTTCGATTTTAGATCAATGTTAAATTGATTTTAATCGATGTTGGGCTTCCAGGGTTAAAATGCAGATGTGCGGCAGACACTTTTCGGGTTTTGTGTTTTGGTTTTGGATCTGGATACCCGCTTGTGTTTGGCATCTGGATTGGTTTTTCCAAAACCACCCTTTCGGGTTTGGATGATTTTTAAAAAATATATAAAAACAGCTAAAATCACAGAATTTGGGGTTAGTCTTGATCACACGGTATTATTAACCTCAATAACAATCATTTCCACTCATTTCCAGTCTATTCTGAACACCTCACAATATTGTTTTTAGGCCAAAAGGTTGCACCGAGGTGGATGACTAAGCTAAGCGACACAAGTGAGTGGCACAAACACCTGGCCCATCTAGGAGTGGCACTGCAGTGGCAGACCGGATGGCAGTTTTAAAAAATAGGCCCCAAAGAACACATAATGCAAAGAAAAAATGAGGTGAAGATGGAATTGTCTTGGGATCTCCCACCCATCCATATGTTGTTTAAATAGGACATGCACAGTTTAATAAACCCATCATTTCAGCGACAGGTGGTCCCGCTGGAAAAAGCTCACCAAGTTCTCCGAATCATAACTAGCTACAAACATACCTCCTTCTTTGATGACTTTTCACATTATGAGAAGAGGCAAGTGGAAGAGGACAGTGTCAAGAAGGTGATTAAAAGTTAGAGTCACACGCAATCAGGAACAACACACAGGCTTTCACCTCCACTTCTATATTGGTGTGGAACAGAAATTACTTCAACCAAGCAAATATATAATTAATAATTACAACATTACTGGACAAACTGAAAAATTAGGGACCAAAGCCTCCAAGTTTGTACCACCTTCTCCATGTTCGGGTATTAAGATAATCTCGGATTTAATGCTGGGATGCAAATAAACGTGTATACCACAGAATCAAGATTGGATATTTTCCCCTCCATGGAGTCTGGAGCAGGGGTATTTCTACAGAGGAGGTGGCCCGTGTGCACCTCTGGTTGGGCCCCCTCCTCATAGGCAAACGCAGGGGGGGTTTCCGTTTGCACGGAAACCCCCTCCTCTTGGCAAGTGGCTCAAATTATGACAATAGCAATGGTATATAATACTATAACTAGAGCTGCCACCGCTTCATGCAGTGTAAGGGACAGAGCAGAGCTGCTGCACATGCCCAGTGGTAGCAGCTTCTTCTACCAAGTTTGCTGTGTGTGTGTGTGTGTGTGTGTGTGTGTGTGTGTGTGTGTGTGTGTGTGTGTGTGTGTATCTAAGTCCTCAATCAGTGCACTGGACCATAGGAGCTTCCAGGAAGAAGAGACAGGAGCCTTACCATGAGGTGGGAGAATGTTTGCTTAGAAATTGCAGTACTGGTTTTATTATGTTTGTGTATTTATTTATGGTATGTTAAACCTTTTCCTGACCACTTCTCTTATTTAAATATTTTTGATACAGCCTATACCTTAGTTAGATATTAATACTGTATTCCATACAGTGTCCAGTATATAAAAATTCCAATGTTTACATTAATGTCCAGGGTTATTATTACCAGGTTCTTCTAACGCTCCCCCAGACTCTCGCACTTGCTCCAATGTTCCACAGAGTGGGAGATTGTGGATTGCATTTGGAAACCCCCCTCTAGAAATCCTGCGTTTGCCAATGCTCCTGTGTACGGTGCTGTATACTCCGGCATTGTGCCGGAGTCTACTGTGCATGCACAGGCCTCCGGAAACATGGCGCCCGCCATGATCCGAAGACCAATTTGTCTACCGCGCATGCGTGATGGCCATTTTGGTGGCGATTTCTGCTGTGACCGCTGCACCCGACGCTGGGCTCCAGAATGGTAAGAATTAAAATGGGTGCAGTGTGTATGCAGTGTGAGCCCCCCCTGGACCCAGGGTCCCATGTGCACCGCACACATTGCACCCATTATAGAAACGCCAATGGTCTGTAGACTTTATTTGTGAAAATCTTGTGGGTTTCTTTTTTTCCATTTTTTCATTGCATTTTTATTTACATATTTTGTGGCAGATGCCTCATTTTTGTTTTTCACATCTCCCAGTTACACGCATGTGAGCATACCTGTGTGTCCCAGTTACATGCATGTGAGCATACCTGTGTGTCTTGTTTATTTTATTCATATTTTATTTTTAAATAAAGCAGCCCCTTATATGTTTTAGAAGCCCTTCCTGAGCACCTACAGGAGCCCCAGATGGGGCAAATTGAGTTTGGGTGGGTTTGGTAAAGTACTAAGCACAACTGTGCAGTAAATTTTTTTGTTATTGAGCCCCTGCCCTAGTGAAGCTTACCACTCTACAGTCGAAACTCATTTCATACTATACTGTAAGTAGGACTGTGGGAGGAAGCAATACTAACCTCTGTGCCCACAGCATGCCTCAGCCTGGCAAGCCAGACATCTTCCTGGCTGTAAGCCACCATAAGACTCTATACTGGGCCCTATTCAGTAACTGTTGGTGCCTCACAGGAGCTCTTGGCCCATCTAGTGCTGCAGTGCAATGGAAAGCTGATGCAATGCAAGATCACTGAAACTCTGTTCTTCTAACACCGCAGGGTCTTGCGATAACCCTACACAGCCCTCAGGAAAAGAAGACCCCTGTACAACAAATGCGCACCTTCTAAATAAATAATCTCAAAATGTGGAACATCAATAATAACTCAAAATTAGGGTTGACTAATTGGAGCCATTCATTTGAGTGATTCCCTAACATGAAATAATTGAGAAGAACCTCTCTATAACGCTCCGGCAGAAAATCTCACTTTTAACTCTCCTGAGGTTGGGCTGGATTATGATTCAGTCTCTTCTGAGTCACACTGACTTTGGCCACAAATGTGGTCTCTCCCCACTTTATTTAAAAACACTTTGTCAAAATAGCAATATTAATTTCCACCTTTGCAGCTATGTTTTCACAAATCTGTTTGTGATGTTGAAGCTTGTTTCATATCTGCTCTATGCTTTCATTTAAACCTAGGATCAAGTACAGCAGCACCCCTGGACTTATACAGCATAGGCAGCAGCCCTGGAGAATTACATAGCACAGCAGACAGGCAACAGCACCCTGGACTTAAACGGCAGTGGGGCTCACCCCTGGACTGATAGGGCAGCACCCCTGGAATGATGTGGCAAATAAAAGTCGTACATGATGGAATTGTCCTTTGGCCCTCCCACTCACTCTTATGTTGTATAAACAGGACATGCACACTTTAACAAACCAATCATTTCAGCGACAGGGTCTGCCACATGACTGTGGCTGAAATGATTGGTTTGTTTGGTCCCCCACCAAAAAAAAGCATTTAAGCTCTCCTTGCACAAACTGACTCTACAGTGGCAAGATGTTGTCCTCATCCTCAGATTGCCCCCACTCCTTCAGTGTTTACATCCTCATACTCACAGAGAAATAATATTCAAACAAACCACATCATTTAAGTGTCAGTGTACTGCTTACGCTATTACCCAAAGTTTCTGAACTTGACAACGACTTCTGATGAATGCGCTGCAGGTGACATATAAGGGAGGATGCTCCTAGGTGGTTAAAAATCCTTACCCCTACTTATGGATTGAAAAAGGTAACAGATGGCTTGACATCTATTGTCCGGATATGTGGAGAAATAATTCCACACCGAAGAGGTGGCTTTTTTGGTATTTGCCCAGGCATGACAATGGGCTTTTTCATCCCATGGCCAACAACTATCTCCACTGGTGTCTTATTCAAAAAAACCACATCACCAACAGAATCCTCATTATCAACTTCCTCCGCAGTGCCAGCTGCACCCATATCCTCCTCATTCTTGTGTACTTCTACAGTGACATCCTCAATCTCAATATCAGCAACTGGACTGGCGGTGCTCCTCCCAGCACTTGCAGGGGGTGTGCAAATGGTGATAGGAGCCTCCTCTTCGTTCCCATACAGTGTTGTGAAGGTCAGGCCTAGATTTAACAACTGTGGACAATGCCAACACCCCTGTGTTTTCACAACACCCCTTTAATTTTACAGCATACAAGACAAGGCCAGTGTATATTTATTTTCACTGCACCCCTGTATTTTACAACATACAGGGCCAGTGTACTTTTATTTTAACAGCAGCACCCCTGTATTTTACAGCATACAGGGCCAGTGTACTTTTATTTTAACAACAGCACCTCTGTATTTTTATAGCATACAGAACCAGCGTACATTGAGTTTCACTGCATCCCAGAATTTTTACAGCATACAAGACAGGGCCAGTGTACATTGATTTTCACTGGTCTCCAGATTTTTACAGCATACAAGGCAGGGCCAGTGTACATTTATTTTACTGCGCCTCTGAATTTTTCTAGCATACAAGACAGGGCCAGTGTACATTTATTTTACTGCACCCTAGAATTTTTACAGCATACAAGACAGGGCCAGTGTACATTTATTTTACTGCACCCCTGTATTTTTACAGCATACAAGACAGTGCCAGTGTACATTTATTTTACTGCACCATTGATTTTTTTACAGCATACAAAACAGGGTAAGTGTACATTGATTTTCACTGCTCTCCAGATTTTTTTACAACATACAAGGCAGGGCCAGTGTATATTTATTTTACTGCACCCCTGATTTTTTTACAGCATACAAGACAGGGCCAGTGTATATTTATTTTCACTGCTCCTTAGATTTTTTACAGCATACAAGACAGGGCCAGTGTACATTTATTTTCACTGCTCCCCAGATTTTTTACAGCCAGCACCCCTGTATTTTCACGGCATACAAGAAGACAGTGCCCCTGCTCCCTGTACAACACAGTGACAGCAACACCCATGTACAGCTGCAGCACCCCTAACAGCACATAAAACACCAGTGACAGCCAGGACAGCACCCCTAACATAACAGTAACAGGACAGCACCCCTACAGAGCACACGCAGACCCCACCCGACTCCACCACCCACAGAGAGAGACAGAGGTCTATCTCCCTCAGTCTCCAAGTCCGGAGTGGAAATGGCAGTGATGCACGGCTGTTTATATGGAATTCAAAACCCGTGAGAATCCAACACCGGGATGATGACATTTTGCCTCATTCTTGTTTCCGAGTCTGGCGGGAAGTCCCAAGCCGGACTCTGATCCGGGCTCTGAGTGTGACGTTCAGTGGGGTTCGGTTCTCTGATAACCGAACCCACTCAGCTCTAATTAAAACACACATTTACTAACATTTAAAAATGAATATAAAAAATCATCTGCTAGTAAATGTATTTAACCCTGGAAGCCCAACCTCAATTAAAATCGATTTAACATTGATCTAAAATCGAACAAAAAATAGGATTTTAATAACCTGCTGGTAAATCCTTTTCTCGTAGTCCGTAGAGGATGCTGGGGTCCATTTTAGTACCATGGGGTATAGACAGTTCCGCAGGAGCCTTCGGCACTTTAAGACTTTTTAATAGTGTGAACTGGCTCCTCCCTCTATGCCCCTCCTCCAGACCTCAGTATAGGAACTGTGCCCGAGGAGACGGACATTATCGAGAGAGGAATTACTATTAAACTTGTGGCGAGATTCACACCAGCTCACACCATACACAAAAAACATGTCGGCTAACATGGCCTTTAACATAACTCATGCCAACCAGCATGTATAACGTAACAGCAACAGCTGTCAACATCTGAACACATGTGTGCAAAAACATAAACGTAATCAGCAGGAAAAATGAGGACTGGGCGGGCGCCCAGCATCCTCTACGGACTACGAGAAAAGGATTTACCGGCAGGTTATTAAAATCCTATTTTCTCTTACATCCTAGAGGATGCTGGGGTCCATTTTAGTACCATGGGGATGTACCAAAGCTCCCAGTATGGGCGGGAAAATGCTAATGTTCCTGCAGAACTGACTGACTAAATTTTAGGTCGTCAGCAGCCGAGGTGTCAAACTTATAAAACTTAGCAAATGTGTTTGCATCTGACCAAGTAGCAGCTCGGCAGATTTGCAAAGCCGAGACACCCTGGGCAGCCACCCAGGACGAACCCACTTTCCTTGTAGAGTGGGCTTTTACTGAAGTCAGTAACGACAATCCTGCCGTGGAATGAGCGTGCTGCATGGTACTCCTGATCCAGCGCGCAATAGTCTGCTTAGAAGCAGGACCCCCAATCTTGTTGGGGTCATAGAGGACAAACAAAGATTCTGTTTTCCTAATCCGAGCCGTTCTTGCAACATAAGTCCTCAGCGCTCTGACGACATCCAAGGACTTTGAGACGGCTGAAGTGTCAGAAGCCACTGGCACCACTACTGGTTGGTTGATATGAAAAGAAGACACAACCTTCGGAAGAAAGTACTGACGTGTTCTCAGTTCAGCCCTATCTTCATGAAATATTAAATAAGGACTCTTGCGTGACAGAGCTCCTAATTGAGACACTCATCTGCCTGAGGCCAAGGCCACCAGCATGACCTCTTTCCAAGTGAGAAACTTTAACTCCACCTCTTGCAGAGGCTCAAACCAGTCCGATTTAAGGAACTGCAACACCACATTGAGATCCCATGGCACCGCAGGAAGCACAAAGGGAGGTTGGATGCGCAGAACCCCCTTCATGAACGTCTGGACCTCAGGAAGAGAAGCCAATTGTTTCTGAAAGAAAACTGACAAGGCCGAAATCTGAACCTTTATAGATCCTAATCTCAATACAGCATCCACACCTGCCTGTAGAAACAGGAGAAGTCGTCCTAATTGAAACTCCACCGCAGGAGACATCTTGGATTCACACCAAGATACATATTTTCTCCAAATACAATGGTAATGTTTGGACGTTACCCTTTTCCTGGCCAGAATAAGTGTGGGAATGACTTAATTGGGAATACCCTTACGGGCTAGGATCTGGCGCTCAACAGCCATGCCGTCAAACGCAGCCGCGGTAAGTCCTGATAAATTAACTACACCTGCTGAAGCAGCTCCTTGCAAAGAGGAAGAGGCCGAGGATCTTCCAGTAATAACTCTTAAAGATCTGGATACCAAGCCCTCCTTGGCCAGTCTGGAGCAATGAGTATTGCTCGAACTCTTGTTCTTCTGATGATCTTGAGAACTTTTGGAATAAGTGGAAGTGGAGGGAACAGATACACCGACTGAAACACCCACTGGGTCACCAGTGCATCCAGAGGCGTCACTCACCTCTTGGACACCCGGTGCGGCGGCAAAAGAGGGGGCGGGGCTTCACTAGAAGGGGCGGGGCTTCACGGGCTGGCATCCATTTTCACTGCTTGAATGACTGGAAAGGGGCGGTGCTTTCTGAGAAGGGGCGGAGCTTCGCGTCCCGACACCCGTTTTTTTTTGTCACTTGGGGGGTTTAGGAGGTGTAGGCTCACTCCCGGGGAGTGCTGTGCTTGCAGTGCTGGCTCCTACAGAGTGACAGGAGCCGAGTGCTGCACATAATGTAACAGTGCAGCACCCAGCTCCTGTCTCTAAGCAGGAGCTGGCATTTTGGTGTCACCCCTCGGCGGGTGACACCCGGGAGCGGGCCGCACCCCCCGCACCCCCCTTGTGACGCCACTGAGTGCATCTATCGCTATTGCTTGTGGGTCTCTCGACCTGGAACAATATTTCTGAAGCTTCTTGTTGAGGCGTGATGCCATCATATCCACTTGAGGCACGCCACAACGACTTGCCACCTCCGCAAAGACTTCCGGGTGGAGGCCCCATTCTCCTGGATGGAGATCGTATCTGCTGAGGAAGTCTGCTTCCCAGTTGTCCACTACCGGAATGAAAATCGCTGACAGAGCTTTTGCATGTCTTTCTGCCCAGAGGAGTATCTTTGTCACCTCTGCCATTGCTGCTCTACTTTTTGTTCCGCCTTGACGGTTTATGTAAGCTACTGCCGTTACATTGTCTGACTGGATCTGTATGGGACGACCTTGAAGAAGGTGTGCCACTTGATGAAGACTGTTGTACACAGCTCTCAACTCCAGAATGTTTATATGAAGGTGAGTTTCTTGACTTGACCATCTTCCTTGGAAGCTTTCGTCTTGCGTGACTGCTCCCCATCCTCGGAGACTTGCATCTGTGGTCACCAGGATCCAGGCCTGAATCCCGAACCTGCGTCCCTCCAGGAGGTGAGACATTTGTAGCCACCACAGGAGCGAAATTCTGGCTTTTGCTGACAAGATTATCTTTTGATGCATGTGGAGATGTGACCCAGAGCACTTGTCCAGTAAGTCCCACTGGAAGACCCTGGCATGGAATCTGCCATATTGTAGCGCCTCGTAAGACGCTACCATTTTCCCCAACAGGCGAATGCACTGATGAATTGATACTGTTCTTGGTCTCAAAAGTTGTTTGACCATGCTCTAGATCTCCTGAGCCTTTTCCACCGGTAGAAATACTCTCTGTACCTCGGTGTCCAGTATCATTCCCAAAAATGATAATCTCATCGTTGGTTCCAACTGAGATTTTGGAAAGTTGATGATCCAACCGTGCTGTTGAAGTACCATCAGGGATAACGCTATGTTTTGGACTAGCTTGTCCCTGGATCTCGCTTTTATGAGGAGATCATCCAAGTATAGAATTATGTTGATTCCTTGTTTGCGAAGGAGAACCATCATCTCCGCCATCACCTTGGTGAATATTCTCGGAGCCGTGGAGAGCCCGATCGGTAATGTCTGGAATTGGTAGTGGCAATCCTGAACTGCAAACCTCAGGTATGCTTGATGTAGTGGGTAAATGGGGACATGCAAGTAAGCATCCTTGATGTCCACTGACACCAGAAATTCCTTTTCTTCCAAGCTGGAAATCACCGCTCTCAAGGATTCCATCTTGAATTTGAATATTTTCAAATAAAGATTCAGAGATATTAGGTTTTAAAATCGGTCTGACCGAGCCTTCCAGCTTTGGTACCACAAACAGGCTTGAATAAAAGCCTTGGTTCTTCTGTTTGGCAGGAACTAAGGCAATTACTTTGTCTTGACATAATTTGTGTATTGCGTTCAGGACATTTATGCTGTCTTGAGCAGATGATTTGAAAAATCGGCATGGGGGAAGGTCTTGAAATTCCAACTTGCAACCTTGGGATATTATCTGTAAAATCCAAGCATCCAGGTATGAGCGAAGCCAGACCTGGCTGAAAAATAGTAGACGTGCCCCCACCCGATCGCACTCCCGCGGAGGAGCCCCAGCGTCATGCTGTGGCTTTTGCAGAAGTAGTTGCTGACTTCTGCTCCTGGGAGCCTGAGGGTGTTGTAGGTTTTCTAACTTTCCCTCTCCCTTTTCCTGTGAAAAAAGGGTACTCTTAGCCTTTTTGTACTTGTTGGGCCGAAAGGACTGCATAGTATGAGAATGATATACTTTTTTTAGCCGGTGCAGCTGCCGACGGCAGACATGCTGACTTGCCAGATGTTGTAGTTGATATCATGGCATCTAGTTTCTCTCCAAAGAGTGCCTCACCATTGTAGGGGAGCGCCTCAATATTCCTTTTGGATTCTGCGTCAGCATTCCATTGGCGGATCCAGAGTGCCCTGCGGGCTGAAATCGCCATAGCAGAGGCCCGTGAGCCCAGTAAGCCTACGTCCTTCATAGCCTCAACCAAGTAACCTGTAGAATCTTTGATATGACCTAGAATTTGCAGCATGTCATCTTTATCGACCGTGTCAATATTAACAATCAAGTTGTCTGCCCACTTTTCGACTGCGTTGCCTACCCACACAGAAGCAATTGTGGGCCTGAAAAACGTACCCGTAGCAACATAGATGGACTTTAAAGTAGAGATGAGCGCCGGAAATTTTTCAGGTTTTGTGTTTTGGTTTTGGGTTTGGTTCCGCGGCCGTGTTTTGGGTTCGACCGCGTTATGGCAAAACCTCACCGAATTTTTTTTGTCGGATTCGGGTGTGTTTTGGATTCGGGTGTTTTTTTAAAAAAAACACTAAAAAACAGCTTAAATCATAGAATTTGGGGGTCATTTTGATCCCAAAGTATTATTAACCTCAAAAACCATAATTTACACTCATTTTCAGTCTATTCTGAATACCTCACACCTCACAATATTATTTTTAGTCCTAAAATTTGCACCTAGGTCGCTGGATGACTAAGCTAACCGACCCTAGTGGCCGACACAAACACCGGGCCCATCTAGGAGTGTCACTGCAGTGTCACGCAGGATGTCCCTTCCAAAAAACCCTCCCCAAACAGCACATGACGCAAAGAAAAAAAGAGGCGCAATGAGGTAGCTGTGTGAGTAAGATAAGCGACCCTAGTGGCCGACACAAACACCGGGCCCATCTAGGAGTGTCACTGCAGTGTCACGCAGGATGTCCCTTCCAAAAAACCCTCCCCAAACAGCACATGACGCAAAGAAAAAAAGAGGCGCAATGAGGTAGCTGTGTGAGTAAGATAAGCGACCCTAGTGGCCGACACAAACACCGGGCCCATCTAGGAGTGTCACTGCAGTGTCACGCAGGATGTCCCTTCCAAAAAACCCTCCCCAAACAGCACATGACGCAAAGAAAAAAAGAGGCGCAATGAGGTAGCTGTGTGAGTAAGATAAGCGACCCTAGTGGCCGACACAAACACCGGGCCCATCTAGGAGTGGCACTGCAGTGTCACGCAGGATGTCCCTTCCAAAAAACCCTCCCCAAACAGCACATGACGCAAAGAAAAAAAGAGGCGCAATGAGGTAGCTGTGTGAGTAAGATAAGCGACCCTAGTGGCCGACACAAACACCGGGCCCATCTAGGAGTGGCACTGCAGTGTCACGCAGGATGTCCCTTCCAAAAAACCCTCCCCAAACAGCACATGACGCAAAGAAAAATTAAAGAAAAAAGAGGTGCAAGATGGAATTGTCCTTGGGCCCTCCCACCCACCCTTATGTTGTATAAACAGGACATGCACACTTTAACCAACCCATCATTTCAGTGACAGGGTCTGCCACACGACTGTGACTGAAATGACGGGTTGGTTTGGACCCCCACCAAAAAAGAAGCAATTAATCTCTCCTTGCACAAACTGGCTCTACAGAGGCAAGATGTCCACCTCATCATCATCCTCCGATATATCACCGTGTACATCCCCCTCCTCACAGATTATCAATTCGTCCCCACTGGAATCCACCATCTCAGCTCCCTGTGTACTTTGTGGAGGCAATTGCTGCTGGTCAATGTCTCCACGGAGGAATTGATTATAATTCATTTTAATGAACATCATCTTCTCCACATTTTCTGGATGTAACCTCGTACGCCGATTGCTGACAAGGTGAGCGGCGGCACTAAACACTCTTTCGGAGTACACACTTGTGGGAGGGCAACTTAGGTAGAATAAAGCCAGTTTGTGCAAGGGCCTCCAAATTGCCTCTTTTTCCTGCCAGTATAAGTACGGACTGTGTGACGTGCCTACTTGGATGCGGTCACTCATATAATCCTCCACCATTCTTTCAATGGTGAGAGAATCATATGCAGTGACAGAAGACGACATGTCCGTAATCGTTGTCAGGTCCTTCAGTCCGGACCAGATGTCAGCATCAGCAGTCGCTCCAGACTGCCCTGCATCACCGCCAGCGGGTGGGCTCGGAATTCTGAGCCTTTTCCTCGCACCCCCAGTTGCGGGAGAATGTGAAGGAGGAGATGTTGACAGGTCACGTTCCGCTTGACTTGACAATTTTCTCACCAGCAGGTCTTTCAACCCCAGCAGACTTGTGTCTGCCGGAAAGAGAGATCCAAGGTAGGCTTTAAATCTAGGATCGAGCATGGTGGCCAAAATATAGTGCTCTGATTTCAACAGATTGACCACCCGTGAATCCTTGTTAAGCGAATTAAGGGCTCCATCCACAAGTCCCACATGCCTAGCGGAATCGCTCCGTGTTAGCTCCTCCTTCAATGTCTCCAGCTTCTTCTGCAAAAGCCTGATGAGGGGAATGACCTGACTCAGGCTGGCAGTGTCTGAACTGACTTCACGTGTGGCAAGTTCAAAGGGCATCAGAACCTTGCACAATGTTGAAATGATTCTCCACTGCACTTGAGACAGGTGCATTCCACCTCCTATATCGTGCTCAATTGTATAGGCTTGAATGGCCTTTTGCTGCTCCTCCAACCTCTGAAGCATATAGAGGGTTGAATTCCACCTCGTTACCACTTCTTGCTTCAGATGATGGCAGGGCAGGTTTAGTAGTTTTCGGTGGTGCTCCAGTCTTCTGTACGTGGTGCCTGTACGCCGAAAGTGTCCCGCAATTCTTCTGGCCACCGACAGCATCTCTTGCACGCCCCTGTCGTTTTTTAAAAAATTCTGCACCACCAAATTCAAGGTATGTGCAAAACATGGGACGTGCTGGAATTTGCCCATATTTAATGCACACACAATATTGCTGGCGTTGTCCGATGCCACAAATCCACAGGAGAGTCCAATTGGGGTAAGCCATTCCGCGATGATCTTCCTCAGTTGCCGTAAGAGGTTTTCAGCTGTGTGCGTATTCTGGAAAGCGGTGATACAAAGCGTAGCCTGCCTAGGAAAGAGTTGGCGTTTGCGAGATGCTGCTACTGGTGCCGCCGCTGCTGTTCTTGCGGCGGGAGTCCATACATCTACCCAGTGGGCTGTCACAGTCATATAGTCCTGACCCTGCCCTGCTCCACTTGTCCACATGTCCGTGGTTAAGTGGACATTGGGTACAACTGCATTTTTTAGGACACTGGTGAGTCTTTTTCTGACGTCCGTGTACATTCTCGGTATCGCCTGCCTAGAGAAGTGGAACCTAGATGGTATTTGGTAACGGGGGCACACTGCCTCAATAAATTGTCTAGTTCCCTGTGAACTAACGGCGGATACCGGACGCACGTCTAACACCAACATAGTTGTCAAGGCCTGAGTTATCCGCTTTGCAGCAGGATGACTGCTGTGATATTTCATCTTCCTCGCAAAGGACTGTTGGACAGTCAATTGCTTACTGGAAGTAGTACAAGTGGGCTTACGACTTCCCCTCTGGGATGACCATCGACTCCCAGCAGCAACAACAGCAGCGCCAGCAGCAGTAGGCGTTACACGCAAGGATGCATCGGAGGAATCCCAGGCAGGAGAGGACTCGTCAGAATTGCCAGTGACATGGCCTGCAGGACTATTGGCATTCCTGGGGAAGGAGGAAATTGACACTGAGGGAGTTGGTGGGGTGGTTTGCGTGAGCTTGGTTACAAGAGGAAGGGATTTACTGGTCAGTGGACTGCTTCCGCTGTCGCCCAAAGTTTTTGAACTTGTCACTGACTTATTATGAATGCGCTGCAGGTGACGTATAAGGGAGGATGTTCCGAGGTGGTTAACGTCCTTACCCCTACTTATTACAGCTTGACAAAGGGAACACACGGCTTGACACCTGTTGTCCGCTTTTCTGTTAAAATACCTCCACACTGAAGAGCTGATTTTTTTGGTATTTTCACCAGGCATGTCAACGGCCATATTCCTCCCACGGACAACAGGTGTCTCCCCGGGTGCCTGACTTAAACAAACCACCTCACCATCAGAATCCTCCTGGTCAATTTCCTCCCCAGCGCCAGCAACGCCCATATCCTCCTCATCCTGGTGTACTTCAACACTGACATCTTCAATCTGACTATCAGGAACTGGACTGCGGGTGCTCCTTCCAGCACTTGCAGGGGGCGTGCAAATGGTGGAAGGCGCATGCTCTTCACGTCCAGTGTTGGGAAGGTCAGGCATCGCAACCGACACAATTGGACTCTCCTTGTGGATTTGGGATTTCGAAGAACGCACAGTTCTTTGCGGTGCTTTTGCCAGCTTGAGTCTTTTCAGTTTTCTAGCGAGAGGCTGAGTGCTTCCATCCTCATGTGAAGCTGAACCACTAGCCATGAACATAGGCCAGGGCCTCAGCCGTTCCTTGCCACTCCGTGTGGTAAATGGCATATTGGCAAGTTTACGCTTCTCCTCCGACAATTTTATTTTAGGTTTTGGAGTCCTTTTTTTACTGATATTTGGTGTTTTGGATTTGACATGCTCTGTACTATGACATTGGGCATCGGCCTTGGCAGACGACGTTGCTGGCATTTCATCGTCTCGGCCATGACTAGTGGCAGCAGCTTCAGCACGAGGTGGAAGTGGATCTTGATCTTTCCCTAATTTTGGAACCTCAACATTTTTGTTCTCCATATTTTAATAGGCACAACTAAAAGGCACCTCAGGTAAACAATGGAGAAGGATGGATACTAGTATACTTATGGATGGACTGCCGAGTGCCGACACAGAGGTAGCTACAGCCGTGGACTACCGTACTGTACTGTGTCTGCTGCTAATATAGACTGGATGATAATGAGATGTAGTACTATGTATAAAGAAGAAAGAAAAAAAAAACACGGGTAGGTGGTATACAATTATGGATGGACTGCCGAGTGCCGACACAGAGGTAGCTACAGCCGTGGACTACCGTACTGTACTGTGTCTGCTGCTAATATAGACTGGATGATAATGAGATGTAGTATGTATGTATAAAGAAGAAAGAAAAAAAAAACCACGGGTAGGTGGTATACAATTATGGATGGACTGCCGAGTGCCGACACAGAGGTAGCTACAGCCGTGAACTACCGTACTGTGTCTGCTGCTAATATAGACTGGTTGATAATGAGATGTAGTATGTATAAAGAAGAAAGAAAAAAAAAAACCACGGGTAGGTGGTATACAATTACTGATGGACTGCCGAGTGCCGACACAGAGGTAGCTACAGCCGTGGACTACCGTACTGTACTGTGTCTGCTGCTAATATAGACTGGATGATAATGAGATGTAGTATGTATAAAGAAGAAAGAAAAAAAAAACCACGGGTAGGTGGTATACAATTATGGATGGACTGCCGAGTGCCGACACAGAGGTAGCTACAGCCGTGGACTACCGTACTGTACTGTGTCTGCTGCTAATATAGACTGGATGATAATGAGATGTAGTATGTATAAAGAAGAAAGGAAAAAAAAAACACGGGTAGGTGGTATACAATTATGGATGGACTGCCGAGTGCCGACACAGAGGTAGCTACAGCCGTGGACTACCGTACTGTACTGTGTCTGCTGCTAATATAGACTGGATGATAATGAGATGTAGTATGTATAAAGAAGAAAGAAAAAAAAAACCACGGGTAGGTGGTATACAATTATGGATGGACTGCCGAGTGCCGACACAGAGGTAGCTACAGCCGTGGACTACCGTACTGTACTGTGTCTGCTGCTAATATAGACTGGTTGATAATGAGATGTAGTATGTATAAAGAAGAAAGAAAAAAAAAACACGGGTAGGTGGTATACAATTATGGATGGACTGCCGAGTGCCGAGTGCCGACACAGAGGTAGCTACAGCCGTGGACTACCGTACTGTACTGTGTCTGCTGCTAATATAGACTGGATGATAATGAGATGTAGTATGTATAAAGAAGAAAGAAAAAAAAAACCACGGGTAGGTGGTATACAATTATGGATGGACTGCCGAGTGCCGACACAGAGGTAGCTACAGCCATGGACTACCGTACTGTACTGTGTCTGCTGCTAATATAGACTGGATGATAATGAGATGTAGTATGTATGTATAAAGAAGAAAGAAAAAAAAAACCACGGGTAGGTGGTATACAATTATGGATGGACTGCCGAGTGCCGACACAGAGGTAGCTACAGCCGTGAACTACCGTACTGTGTCTGCTGCTAATATAGACTGGTTGATAATGAGATGTAGTATGTATAAAGAAGAAAGAAAAAAAAAAACACGGGTAGGTGGTATACAATTATGGATGGACTGCCGAGTGCCGACACAGAGGTAGCTACAGCCGTGGACTACCGTACTGTACTGTGTCTGCTGCTAATATAGACTGGATGATAATGAGATGTAGTATGTATAAAGAAGAAAGAAAAAAAAAACCACGGGTAGGTGGTATACAATTATGGATGGACTGCCGAGTGCCGACACAGAGGTAGCTACAGCCGTGAACTACCGTACTGTGTCTGCTGCTAGTAGACTGGATGATAAATAATGATATAAAAAATATATATATATCACTACTGCAGCCGGACAGGTATATATTATATAATGACGGACCTGCTGGAGTGGACACTGTCTGTCAGCAGAATGAGTTTTTTAATTTTTATAGAATAAAAAAACACCACACAAGTCACACGACGAGTGTACTTTTTCAGGCAGACATTCAATCACAATATACTATACTGGTGGTCAGTGTGGTCAGGTCACTGGTCACAGTGGTCAGTGGTCAGTCACACTGGCAGTGGCACTCTGGCAGCAAAAGTGTGCACTGTTTAATATGTACTCCTGGCTCCTGCTATAACCTATAACTGCTCCCCAGTCTCCCCCACAATTAAGCTGTGTGAGCACAGTCAGATATTATACATAGATGATGCAGCACACTGGGCTGAGCACAGATATGGTATGTGAGTGTGACTGAGTCACTGTGTATCGTTTTTTTCAGGCAGAGAACAAGAACAGAACGGATTATTAAATAATAATAAATTATAAAACTGCACTGGTGGTCAGGTCACTGGTCATCAGTCACTAGTATAACTCCTCCTAAGCTCCAGTAAGTAAATGAAGTGTCTCACTCTCACTCTCCTATCTATTTTAATTTCTAAACGGAGAGGACGCCAGCCACGTCCTCTCCCTATCAATCTCAATGCACGTGTGAAAATGGCCGCGACGCGCGGCTCCTTATATAGAATCCAAGTCTCACGATAGAATCCGAGCCTCGCGAGAATCCGACAGCGTGATGATGACGTTCGGGCGCGCTCGGGTTAACCGAGCAAGGCGGGAAGATCCGAGTCGCTCGGACCCGTGTAAAAAAACATGAAGCTCGGGCGGGTTCGGATTCAGAGAAACCGAACCCGCTCATCTCTACTTTAAAGTCGTCTCTAATGTGCAGTCAGCAGGTTCTTTTAATGAAGCTGACCCTGGGGCAGGTAAAATGATTTTATTTGACAACCTAGAGACTGAGGTGTGTATTATTGGGGGTGACTCCCACTTATGCCTATCCTCTTCAGGGAAAGGGTACGCTACCCGCAACCTTTTAGGGATAGCAAACTTATTTTCCGGGTTAGCCCAGGATTCCTCAAAGAACGTATTTAAGTCCTTAGACGGAAGAAAAGTCACCACCTGTTTTTTATTTAATTTAAAATAATCTTTTTCCTCAGGTGGAGGTGTTGTGTCAGGAAATTCCAACACCTCTTTTATAGCGACTATCATACATTGAATGCTCTTAGCCAGTTTGGGGTCTACCCCCCTCAAATCCCCAGAATCTACGTCAGTGTTGGAATCTGTGTCAGTGTCCCTTTGCATAATTTGGGCCAGGGACCTTTTCTGGGAACTGGAGGGGTCCCGAGTGGATGATGTGGAGGAATCAGCAAATAGAGCATCTTCCACAGACTGTCTCCAATGCTTTGTCTGTTCTTCAGACTCAGAGAATTTCTTTGCTACCTTAGACATATTACTCTGCAGCTTTCTCACCCACACAGGCTCAGAACACTCTTGTGCCTCCAAAATGGGTTCCTCTGGGGAAGAGCTTTCTCTAGACATGGTACACACATGTACAGTCACACCACTCACACACAGGGGAGCTAATGGGGACAGACCTACACTAATGTCTGTCAGAGGGACCCAGAGGGAATTGCCAGTCCACACCACGCGCCCTATATATATTGCATACAATGAATATATATATATATATATATATATATATATACAAACACAGCGCTTTATATCCAATATGAAGCCCGCAGACTTCAATAAATTATGTGCTCTCCTCCACTTCTATGACACTCTGGTACATGTATCAACGATGTGTGAGGAGAAGCAGCGTTCAGGATCAGCGCTCCGGCATCTCTGTGAGGAGAAAATGGCGCCAATTGAGTGTTACTAGCAATTCTGAGGAGAAGCCCCACCCCCTGTAATGGCGCGGTTCAGCCACAGTAATATAATATTTATACTGGTAGGGGTATGTACTCCAGCGGCTCCCGTGTGTGTACTTTATTGCCAGTGAGAGTAAGGATTTTATCATGTCCCTCAGAGCGTGCTTCCCCCCGCCGCATGCTCTGCACCCTGTGCTGAGAGACATGTTGCTGCGCAGCGTCCCGCGCTGCGCTGGTACCCAGTGCTTAAAGTGGGCCGGAACGGGGCGGAACTGCGTTCCGTCACTTCAAATTGAAGGCGGAACCAGTTCCGCCTCCGTCCGACCACTAGCGTCTGATCAGTGCACTTG
Source organism: Pseudophryne corroboree (assembly GCF_028390025.1). Classification (NCBI taxonomy): domain Eukaryota; kingdom Metazoa; phylum Chordata; class Amphibia; order Anura; family Myobatrachidae; genus Pseudophryne; species Pseudophryne corroboree. The sequence continues at coordinate 782,578,229 of NC_086445.1, read as the reverse complement.
GTAGCTTGCAGCACCCGCCAGCCAATCCTGGCTCATGGGCGGACCGGCTGCCAATAAAAAGAAAGCAAGGCTTTTTTTTTTCCAACTGGGTAAGCCTGTGAGCCAATCATGGCTCGCGCACCGCCAGCCAATGAGAAGCTGCTTAGTGGCATCTTCTCATTGGCTGGCGGTCCGCCAGCCGTGATTGGTGCACAATCGGCGCCATAATCAGATTCAAAGAGCGGCCTCTTCTTTTGATCAGCAGCAGGTCCGCAGGAATGGCTGACGGCTGCTGACAACGTCAAAGTTAAACCTCACTACAGCTGGGACCCACTGATGCACCCTGCTACTCCTCCGTCCCACTGACAGAGGTGTGCTCCCTCCTCTCTCCCGCATCTAGCAGTGTGCAGTCCCCGGATAGCCGCCTCCCTCCAGTGCAGTGCCTCCGGCTGTCCCAATCCCTATGATGCCGGTGGACAGCACATTTCACAGTTCAAGCTTGAGGCTTCTCTCACAAACAAGCAAATAAATAAACAATAATCATTGCACTGCGATGCAGGAGGACTGCCAGGCAGACCCATCGCAGTGCACTGATTATTGTTTATTTATTTGTTAGAGAAGCCTCAAGCTTGAACTGTGATCTGTGCTGCCGCGGCACAGCTCCGTGCAGCCCTTTCATTTTACAAGCAGTGCAGGGGACCAGGAAGCTCCCAAGAGCTTTTGCAGACACTCACTGCACTACTCATCGGCAGGAACTCCGTCTTCCTCGGCTCCAGTCCACAGCTGCCAGTGCCTCCCATCATTACACAGGTCAGATGTGTGTGAGCTGCTGCTGTCCCTGGGGAAGGAGGGAGAGGGGGAGTGTGTGTGTACTATCTGCAGTCCCAGCATATGTGTGTGTGTGTCATTTGCAGTCCCATTGTGTATATGTGTGTGTGTGTGTGTGTGTGTGTGGGGGGGGGGGGGGGGGTGAGCATGTGTGTAATGTATTCTGCAGTTTGTGTGTGTGTGTGTGTGGGGGGGGGACAGTCTGCGGTCCCAGTGTGTGTTTGTAATTTGCAGTCATGGTGTGGTGGGGCAGACTGCAGTCCCAGTGCGTGTGTATGTACAGTCTGCAGTCCCAGTGTGTGTGCGGGGGCATTTTATTTATATATCACACACACACACACCCCCCATCCTACCAAATCCTATGTTTGCCCCTGCAGTGGACGATGAGGGTGCTGCTACAGGAGCTCGGAGTTGTTGCACTGCTGTTCGGGATCTTTCTGTGAGTACCGGGGGTGAGACCCCCTCTCTGTGTATATATAGTGATACTGCTCTGTATGTATCCAGCTGGGGTCCCCTACCCCCATCTTGGCTGTGCATTGGGTTACATGCTTCCCAGGTTGCAGGTGTAGTTTTAGGCTGGCTCAGTTTTTTCATTAACGTTAAAGTAACAGTGATGTAATTAGGTGTAATGGAGCGGATTTTTAATTGGGGGTACTATTGTGTGGCCATGCCCCTTCTTAGTGAGGCCACACCCCCTTCTGCGGCGCGCGCCTACGGCGCGCAGGTGATAAAGGGGATGAGTTCCCCCACCTCTCCAGGACCACTTTAAGCCCTGCTGGTACCTATATGCCGCCATGGTGACTGGAGGGCCCCTCTCTGCAGGTCTCCGGTAAATACTCACCAGCTTCTGACTCTGGCTCTGTTAGGGGGTGACGGCAGTGCTGTGGGAGGGAGCAGCAGCCAGGCAAGGGCTGTGTTCAGTACCCTTCAGGAGCTAACAGTGTTCTGTCAGCGGAAGCAGAGCCATTAAACTAACTGAGAAGTTGGTTCCTACTCCCCCCCCCCCCCCCCCCCCCTAAGTCCCACGAAGCAGGGAAGCTGTTGCCAGCAGCTTCCCTGTAAAATAAAAAACCTAACAAAGTCTTTTCCTGCAGAACTTTGTAGAGCTCCACTGGTGTGCATCCAGTCTCCCGGGCATATTTTCTAAACTGAGATCTGGAGGAGGGGCATAGAGGGAGGAGCCAGTTCACACTGTTAAAAAGTCTTAAAGTGCCAAAGGCTCCTGGGGAACCGTCTATACCCCATGGTACTAAAATGGACCCCAGCATCCTCTAGGACGTAAGAGAAACAAAACAAAATTGACCTTTAGTAAATATACTCCCTTGTATTTAAAACATTGTCCCTATACACTCAACTGTATATTACAGTAGTTCATTACATTTATACTGCGTATGCATCGGGTAATACATTCAACACCTCTCTGCATACACTGTGAAGCTCCACGCTATTGCTGGATATAGCATGTGTGCTAAAATGCTGATTTTTTTATTTGGACGCATAATAATGAGATATGTGTGACTTACAGTAACACGTGTAAGCAGTGCTGCTTTTGTGACTGTGTCAATGGTAACTTTTTTTGTGGTATCATTTTTAATTCCTATAACCAGTTCTGGAAACCGATAGAAATCAGTGACATAAATTCCGAAATGAATAAAATACAGTAAGTGTCTGAGTATTAGCTACTATAAATCTTGTAACTTTATGCAAATACTGTACCTGCACTTTTTTCTGAGTACCAGTACTTTTTTTCATAGAAAAAAATACCTCATGTAAGTATTTTTTTTTTTTTTTTTTTGCAATAACATTTTTATAAATACGTTTGTAGTGCAAACTGTTTTCAACTCTAAGGTGCATTTATTTAAGCTTGGAGAGAGATAAAATTGTGAGAAATAAAATACTAGCGAATCAGTTTCTACCTTACATTTTACAGACTGTGTTGACAGAAGCTGATTGATTGGTACTTTGGGCCTATTTCATGTTGGTACGCAAATGCAATTGCAGTTGTGATTTTCTAGGCTACTGAAATGCTAATGTTAGCATGTGACCCTGCTGCCCAGAAATTAAAAGAGACGCCCATCAGAGCTATCACAAACTCATTCACAACTGCGTACACATTCGCAGTCTAAATGCAAAAACGAGGAACATTGGGTCTAAGAGTTGTCTATGGCTGTGTAATATGCAGACCAGACGCAGCAGTAGTGGTGCAGGCAGTGGCGGATCTTGCCACGGGCAAGCAGGACTTTTCCCCGGGCCCTGCCTTCCGGAGGGCGCCGGCGCCATCCGGAGGGCGCCGCACCATGGCAAGATCCTCCACTGTCAGTGTGCGCCCCAGCAGTGTCCCCCCGCTGTGCCCCCCCTCCCGCTGTGAGAAGGGAACCAGACGCTATGCGTCTGGTTTCCCTTCGTGGCGCTGGTCCTCCCCCGCTCTGAAGGGAATCAGACGCTAAGCGTCTAGTTTCCCTTCATGGAGAGGACCTTTGGTGTGCGGTGCGCGATGACGTCATCGCGCACCGCACAGCATTGTGGCATAGACGCTAGGGGTCATAATTGACCTCTAGCGCTTATGCTGTGCTATGGGAGAGACGTCATGACTGACGTCTCTCCCATAGATCCGAGGAGAAGAGCGGCGCCGGTCTGCAGGGTCTGGAAACAGGAGCGGGGTACAGTAAGTATACTTTTTTTTTTCTTTTTTTTTTCAGCGGCGCTACAAATGGGGGGCGTGACTGACCACGCCCCCACGTTAAGCCACGCCCCTAACTTTTGCCCGGGGCGCCGCAAGGGCAAGAACCGGCCCTGGGTGCAGGTACCATGTTTTTGCATGTATGAGCTTGCAGCTCCGCGTTAACACCTACAAACAGTCACTTCCTGTCAATTACTTTTCCATGAAGTCCTCATTGAAGGTGGAATCACAGTAGCACCTTAGTGCATGCGCATTGCTATTGCAGCACATGTACAGTCTGATGAATCCCTCCATTACGTGAACATCACCCATTGTGTACAAACATGAATTAGGCCCCTTATCTCTCTCAATTTTATCTCTCTCCAAGCTTTGATAAATACCCCCCTAATTGAGGCTCCAGTAGGATATTTCCCCCACACCTTGTTTTGACCACAAAACAAAAGTGATGCTCAGATCCAATCAGAGGAAACAAATGTTGTAGCTTGGCATATGCACTTAACATAACCTTTTAACATTATATACTTTAATTAGGCCTGTCAACGTTTCTATTTTTCCTGCTTTTGACAACACAGTGTGAGAATCTATACAGTTAAATTAGCGTGGTGGTACGCTTCATTTAGATGAGTGTACTGTGTTTTGCACAGTGTGACAAAGCAAAAATGTGTTACTAATAGGCCATGCATACCACAGTACAATGACAAAATTGACACTTTACATGACATGAGTTCCATGACAAAAATGATTATATATGTTATGGAATAAAAGTGCATATACCAAGCTAGTTAACATTTTTTAAATGAAACCGAAAAAACACAATTGCATTGAGCATAGTGATGTGCACCGGACATTTTTCGGGTTTTGTGTTTTGGTTTTGGATTCGGTTCCGCGGCCGTGTTTTGGATTCGGACGCGTTTTGGCAAAACCTCACCGAATTTTTTTTGTTGGATTCGGGTGTTTTTTTCAAAAAACCCTAAAAAACAGCTTAAATCATAGAATTTGGGGGTCATTTTGATCCCATAGTATTATTAACCTCAATTACCATAATTTCCACTCATTGTCAGTCTATTCTGAACACCTCACACCTCACAATATTATTTTTAGTCCTACAATTTGCACCGAGGTCGCTGGATGGCTCAGCTAAGCGACACAAGTGGCCGACACAAACACCTGGCCCATCTAGGAGTGGCACTGCAGTGTCAGGCAGGATGGACCTTCAAAAAAATTGTCCCCAAACAGCACATGATGCAAAGAAAAAAAGAGGCGCACCAAGGTCGCTGTGTGACTAAGCTAAGCGACACAAGTGGCCGACACAAACACCTGGCCCATCTAGGAGTGGCACTGCAGTGTCAAGACAGGATGGCACTTCAAAAAAATTGTCCCCAAACAGCACATGATGCAAAGAAAAAAAGAGGCGCACCAAGGTCGCTGTGTGACTAAGCTAAGCGACACAAGTGGCCGACACAAACACCTGGCCCATCTAGGAGTGGCAATGCAGTGTCAGACAGGATGGCACTTCAAAAAAATAGTCCCCAAACAGCACATGATGCAAAGAAAAAAAGAGGCGCACCAAGGTCGCTGTGTGACTAAGCTAAGCGACACAAGTGGCCGACACAAACACCTGGCCCATCTAGGAGTGGCACTGCAGTGTAAGACAGGATGGCACTTCAAAAAAATAGTCCCCAAACAGCACATGATGCAAAGAAAAAAAGAGGCGCACCAAGGTCGCTGTGTGACTAAGCTAAGCGACACAAGTGGCCGACACAAACACCTGGCCCATCTAGGAGTGGCACTGCAGTGTCAGACAGGATGGCACTTCAAAAAAATAGTCCCCAAACAGCACATGATGCAAAGAAAAAAAGAGGCTCACCAAGGTCGCTGTGTGACTAAGCTAAGCGACACAAGTGGCCGACACAAACACCTGGCCCATCTAGGAGTGGCACTGCAGTGTCAAGACAGGATGGCACTTCAAAAAAATTGTCCCCAAACAGCACATGATGCAAAGAAAAAAATAGGCGCACCACAGGTATAGAATGTAGATGGATAGTATACTTAATGAATGACGACACAGAGGTAGGTACAGCAGTGGCCTACCGTACTGCTATATATAGTATACTGGTGGTCACTGTGTCAGCAAACTGCAAAACTAAAATGCACCACAGGTATAGAATGTAGATGGATAGTATACTTAATGAATGACGACACAGAGGTAGGTACAGCAGTGGCCTACCGTACTGCTATATATAGTATACTGGTGGTCACTGTGTCAGCAAACTGCAAAACTAAAATGCACCACAGGTATAGAATGTAGATGGATAGTATACTTAATGAATGACGACACAGAGGTAGGTACAGCAGTGGCCTACCGTACTGCTATATATAGTATACTGGTGGTCACTGTGTCAGCAAACTGCAAAACTAAAATGAACCACAGGTATAGAATGTAGATGGATAGTATACTTAATGAATGACGACACAGAGGTAGGTACAGCAGTGGCCTACTGTACTGCTATATATAGTATACTGGTGGTCACTGTGTCAGCAAACTGCAAAACTAAAATGCACCACAGGTATAGAATGTAGATGGATAGTATACTTAATGAATGACGACACAGAGGTAGGTACAGCAGTGGCCTACCGTACTGCTATATATAGTATACTGGTGGTCACTGTGTCAGCAAACTGCAAAACTAAAATGCACCACAGGTATAGAATGTAGATGGATAGTATACTTAATGAATGACGACACAGAGGTAGGTACAGCAGTGGCCTACCGTACTGCTATATATAGGATACTGGTGGTCACTGTGTCAGCAAACTGCAAAACTAAAATGCACCACAGGTATAGAATGTAGATGGATAGTATACTTAATGAATGACGACACAGAGGTAGGTACAGCAGTGGCCTACCGTACTGCTATATATAGTATACTGGTGGTCACTGTGTCAGCAAACTGCAAAACTAAAATGCACCACAGGTATAGAATGTAGATGGATAGTATACTTAATGAATGACGACACAGAGGTAGGTACAGCAGTGGCCTACCGTACTGCTATATATAGTATACTGGTGGTCACTGTGTCAGCAAACTGCAAAACTAAAATGCACCACAGGTATAGAATGTAGATGGATAGTATACTTAATGAATGACGACACAGAGGTAGGTACAGCAGTGGCCTACCGTACTGCTATATATAGTATACTGGTGGTCACTGTGTCAGCAAACTGCAAAACTAAAATGCACCACAGGTATAGAATGTAGATGGATAGTATACTTAATGAATGACGACACAGAGGTAGGTACAGCAGTGGCCTACCGTACTGCTATATATAGTATACTGGTGGTCACTGTGTCAGAAAAATGCAAAACTAAAATGCACCACAGGTATAGAATGTAGATGGATAGTATACTTAATGAATGACGACACAGAGGTAGGTACAGCAGTGGCCTACAGTACTGCTATATAGTATACTGGTGGTCACTGTGTCAGCAAACTGCAAAACTAAAATGCACCACAGGTATAGAATGTAGATGGATAGTATACTTAATGAATGACGACACAGAGGTAGGTACAGCAGTGGCCTACCGTACTGCTATATATAGTATACTGGTGGTCACTGTGTCAGCAAACTGCAAAACTAAAATGCACCACAGGTATAGAATGTAGATGGATAGTATACTTAATGAATGACGACACAGAGGTCGGTACAGCAGTTGCCTACCGTACTGCTATATATAGTATACTGGTGGTCACTGTGTCAGCAAACTGCAAAACTAAAATGCACCACAGGTATAGAATGTAGATGGATAGTATACTTAATGAATGACGACACAGAGGTAGGTACAGCAGTTGCCTACCGTACTGCTATATATAGTATACTGGTGGTCACTGTGTCAGCAAACTGCAAAACTAAAATGCACCACAGGTATAGAATGTAGATGGATAGTATACTTAATGAATGACGACACAGAGGTAGGTACAGCAGTGGCCTACCGTACTGCTATATATAGTATACTGGTGGTCACTGTGTCAGCAAAACTCTGCACTGTACTCCTCCTATATAATATTAATTATACTGGTGGTCCCCAGTCCCCACAATAAAGCAGCACACTGAGCACAGATATGGAGTGTTTTTCAGGCAGACAACGTATACTGGTGGTCACTGTCAGCAAAACTCTGCACTGTACTCCTGCTATATAATACAGCTGCTCCCCAGTCCCCACAATTAAGCAGTGTGAGCACAGATATATTATGCAGCACACTGAGCACAGATATGGTATGGAGCGTTTTTTTTCAGGCAGAGAACGGATAAAACTGGTGGTCACTGATCAGCAAAACTCTGCACTGTACTCCTCCTAACAGCTGCTCCCCAGTCCTCCCCACAATTAAGCAATAAAGCAATCAAGTTCAACAATAAATGGAGAGGACGCCAGCCACATCCTCTCCCTATCATCTCCAATGCACGAGTGAAAATGGCGGCGACGCGCGGCTGCTTATATAGAATCCGAATCTCGCGAGAATCCGACAGCGGGATGATGACGTTCGGGCGCGCTCGGGTTAGCCGAGCAAGGCAGGAAGGTTCGAACCTGCCTCGGACCCATGTAAAATGGGTGAAGTTCGGGGGGGTTCGGTTTCCGAGAAACCGAACCCGCTCATCACTAATTGAGCATGTTGCTTAAAGTGTTATATGTGACCCTCAATAATTTATCCACAGGGTTTTTCACCATCAGGCCTGGACCATACCTGGATAACCTTAGTTTTTTTTATTGGCATAGGTTTTGTCTCAAAGCCATGGGGATTTGCCATTTGCTGTAATGTCCCAAATCTCTCCACCAGAGTGGTGACTTCCTTAGGGGTTTGAGGGTTTGCCTGCCAGAAGTGGTTTTTATGGAAGAATTGCACCCAAAAAGCCATACCTTTGACATGGAAACAAGGCCAAGTGACTCAACTATGCACAAAAACATAGGAACTGGGGTGCATAAATTAGAGATGAGCGGGTTCGGTTTCTCTGAATCCGAACCCGCACGAACTTCATGTTTTTTTTCACGGGTCCGAGCGACTCGGATCTTCCCGCCTTGCTCGGTTAACCCGAGCGCGCCCGAACGTCATCATGACGCTGTCGGATTCTCGCGAGGCTCGGATTCTATCGCGAGACTCGGATTCTATATAAGGAGCCGCGCGTCGCCGCCATTTTCACACGTGCATTGAGATTGATAGGGAGAGGACGTGGCTGGCGTCCTCTCCGTTTAGACACTTGATTTTCTAATTTTGGGGAGCATTAGGAGTACTCAGTAGTGTACAGTGCAGAGTTTTGCTGATAGTGACCAGTGACCACCACTTTTATTTATAATCCGTTCTCTGCCTGAAAAAAGCGATACACAGCACACAGTGACTCAGTCACATACATACCATATCTGTGTGCACTGCTCAGGCTCAGGCCAGTGTGCTGCATCATCTTATTATATATCTGTCTGACTGCTCAGCTCACACAGCTTATAATTGTGGGGGAGACTGGGGAGCACTACTGCAGTGCCAGTTATAGGTTATAGCAGGAGCCAGGAGTACATAATATTATATTAAAATTAAACAGTGCACACTTTTGCTGCAGGAGTGCCACTGCCAGTGTGACTAGTGACCAGTGACCTGACCACCAGTATATAATATTAGTAGTATACTATCTCTTTATCAACCAGTCTATATTAGCAGCAGACACAGTACAGTGCGGTAGTTCACGGCTGTGGCTACCTCTGTGTCGGCACTCGGCAGCCCGTACATAATTGTATATACCAGTGACCTAACCGTGGTTTTTTTTTCTTTCTTTATACATACATACTAGTTACGAGTATACTATCTCTTTATCAACCAGTCTATATATTAGCAGCAGATACAGTACAGTGCGGTAGTTCACGGCTGTGGTTACCTCTGTGTCGGCACTCCGCAGCCCGTCCATAATTGTATATACCAGTGACCTAACCGTGGTTTTTTTTTCTTTCTTTATACATACATACTAGTTACGAGTATACTATCTCTTTATCAACCAGTCTATATATTAGCAGCAGACACAGTACAGTGCGGTAGTTCACGGCTGTGGCTACCTCTGTGTCGGCACTCCGCAGCCCGTCCATAATTGTATATACCAGTGACCTAACCGTGGTTTTTTTTTCTTTCTTTATACATACATACTAGTTACGAGTATACTATCTCTTTATCAACCAGTCTATATATTAGCAGCAGACACAGTACAGTGCGGTAGTTCACGGCTGTGGCTACCTCTGTGTCGGCACTCCGCAGCCCGTCCATAATTGTATATACCAGTGACCTAACCGTGGTTTTTTTTTCTTTATTTATACATACATACTAGTTACGAGTATACTATCTCTTTATCAACCAGTCTATATATTAGCAGCAGACACAGTACAGTGCAGTAGTTCACGGCTGTGGCTACCTCTGTGTCGGCACTCCGCAGCCCGTCCATAATTGTATATACCAGTGACCTAACCGTGGTTTTTTTTTCTTTCTTTATACATACATACTAGTTACGAGTATACTATCTCTTTATCAACCAGTCTATATATTAGCAGCAGACACAGTACAGTGCGGTAGTTCACGGCTGTGGCTACCTCTGTGTCGGCACTCCGCAGCCCGTCCATAATTGTATATACCAGTGACCTAACCGTGGTTTTTTTTTCTTTCTTTATACATACATACTAGTTACGAGTATACTATCTCTTTATCAACCAGTCTATATATTAGCAGCAGACACAGTACAGTGCGGTAGTTCACGGCTGTGGCTACCTCTGTGTCGGCACTCCGCAGCCCGTCCATAATTGTATATACCAGTGACCTAACCGTGGTTTTTTTTTCTTTCTTTATACATACATACTAGTTACGAGTATACTATCTCTTTATCAACCAGTCTATATATTAGCAGCAGACACAGTACAGTGCGGTAGTTCACGGCTGTGGCTACCTCTGTGTCGGCACTCCGCAGCCCGTCCATAATTGTATATACCAGTGACCTAACCGTGGTTTTTTTTTCTTTCTTTATACATACATACTAGTTACGAGTATACTATCTCTTTATCAACCAGTCTATATATTAGCAGCAGACACAGTACAGTGCGGTAGTTCACGGCTGTGGCTACCTCTGTGTCGGCACTCCGCAGCCCGTCCATAATTGTATATACCAGTGACCTAACCGTGGTTTTTTTTTCTTTCTTTATACATACATACTAGTTACGAGTATACTATCTCTTTATCAACCAGTCTATATATTAGCAGCAGACACAGTACAGTGCGGTAGTTCACGGCTGTGGCTACCTCTGTGTCGGCACTCGGCAGCCCGTCCATAATTGTATACTAGTATCCAATCCATCCATCTCCATTGTTTACCTGAGGTGCCTTTTAGTTGTGCCTATTAAAATATGGAGAACAAAAATGTTGAGGTTCCAAAATTAGGGAAAGATCAAGATCCACTTCCACCTCGTGCTGAAGCTGCTGCCACTAGTCATGGCCGAGACGATGAAATGCCAGCAACGTCGTCTGCCAAGGCCGATGCCCAATGGCATAGTACAGAGCATGTCAAAACCAAAACACCAAATATCAGTAAAAAAAGGACTCCAAAACCTAAAATAAAATTGTCGGAGGAGAAGCGTAAACTTGCCAATATGCCATTTACCACACGGAGTGGCAAGGAACGGCTGAGGCCCTGGCCTATGTTCATGGCTAGTGGTTCAGCTTCACATGAGGATGGAAGCACTCAGCCTCTCGCTAGAAAACTGAAAAGACTCAAGCTGGCAAAAGCACCGCAAAGAACTGTGCGTTCTTTGAAATCCCAAATCCACAAGGAGAGTCCAATTGTGTCGGTTGCGATGCCTGACCTTCCCAACACTGGACGTGAAGAGCATGCGCCTTCCACCATTTGCACGCCCCCTGCAAGTGCTGGAAGGAGCACCCGCAGTCCAGTTCCTGATAGTCAGATTGAAGATGTCAGTGTTGAAGTACACCAGGATGAGGAGGATATGGGTGTTGCTGGCGCTGGGGAGGAAATTGACCAGGAGGATTCTAATGGTGAGGTGGTTTGTTTAAGTCAGGCACCCGGGGAGACACCTGTTGTCCGTGGGAGGAATATGGCCGTTGACATGCCAGGTGAAAATACCAAAAAAATCAGCTCTTCGGTGTGGAGGTATTTCACCAGAAATGCGGACAACAGGTGTCAAGCCGTGTGTTCCCTTTGTCAAGCTGTAATAAGTAGGGGTAAGGACGTTAACCACCTCGGAACATCCTCCCTTATACGTCACCTGCAGCGCATTCATAATAAGTCAGTGACAAGTTCAAAAACTTTGGGTGACAGCGGAAGCAGTCCACTGACCAGTAAATCCCTTCCTCTTGTAACCAAGCTCACGCAAACCACCCCACCAACTCCCTCAGTGTCAATTTCCTCCTTCCCCAGGAAAGCCAATAGTCCTGCAGGCCATGTCACTGGCAATTCTGACGAGTCCTCTCCTGCCTGGGATTCCTCCGATGCATCCTTGCGTGTAACGCCTACTGCTGCTGGCGCTGCTGTTGTTGCCGCTGGGAGTCGATGGTCATCCCAGAGGGGAAGTCGTAAGCCCACTTGTACTACTTCCAGTAAGCAATTGACTGTTCAACAGTCCTTTGCGAGGAAGATGAAATATCACAGCAGTCATCCTACTGCAAAGCGGATAACTGAGGCCTTGGCATCCTGGGTGGTGAGAAACGTGGTTCCGGTATCCATCATTACTGCAGAGCCAACTAGAGACTTGTTGGAGGTACTGTGTCCCCGGTACCAAATACCATCTAGGTTCCATTTCTCTAGGCAGGCGATACCGAAAATGTACACAGACCTCAGAAAAAGAGTCACCAGTGTCCTAAAAAATGCAGCTGTACCCAATGTCCACTTAACCACGGACATGTGGACAAGTGGAGCAGGGCAGGGTCAGGACTATATGACTGTGACAGCCCACTGGGTAGATGTATGGACTCCCGCCGCAAGAACAGCAGCGGCGGCACCAGTAGCAGCATCTCGCAAACGCCAACTCTGTCCTAGGCAGGCTACGCTTTGTATCACCGCTTTCCAGAATACGCACACAGCTGAAAACCTCTTACGGCAACTGAGGAAGATCATCGCGGAATGGCTTACCCCAATTGGACTCTCCTGTGGATTTGTGGCATCGGACAACGCCAGCAATATTGTGTGTGCATTAAATCTGGGCCAATTCCAGCACGTCCCATGTTTTGCACATACCTTGAATTTGGTGGTGCAGAATTTTTTAAAAAACGACAGGGGCGTGCAAGAGATGCTGTCGGTGGCCAGAAGAATTGCGGGACACTTCCGGCGTACAGGCACCACGTACAGAAAACTGGAGCACCACCAAAAACTACTGAACCTGCCCTGCCATCATCTGAAGCAAGAAGTGGTAACGAGGTGGAATTCAACCCTCTATATGCTTCAGAGGTTGGAGGAGCAGCAAAAGGCCATTCAAGCCTATACAATTGAGCACGATATAGTAGGTGGAATGCACCTGTCTCAAGTGCAGTGGAGAATGATTTCAACGTTGTGCAAGGTTCTGATGCCCTTTGAACTTGCCACACGTGAAGTCAGTTCAGACACTGCCAGCCTGAGTCAGGTCATTCCCCTCATCAGGCTTTTGCAGAAGAAGCTGGAGGCATTGAAGGAGGAGCTAACACGGAGCGATTCCGCTAGGCATGTGGGACTTGTGGATGGAGCCCTTAATTCGCTTAACAAGGATTCACGGGTGGTCAATCTGTTGAAATCAGAGCACTACATTTTGGCCACCGTGCTCGATCCTAGATTTAAAGCCTACCTTGGATCTCTCTTTCCGGCAGACACAGGTCTGCTGGGGTTGAAAGACCTGCTGGTGACAAAATTGTCAAGTCAAGCGGAACGCGACCTGTCAACATCTCCTCCTTCACATTCTCCCGCAACTGGGGGTGCGAGGAAAAGGCTCAGAATTCCGAGCCCACCCGCTGGCGGTGATGCAGGGCAGTCTGGAGCGACTGCTGATGCTGACATCTGGTCAGGACTGAAGGACCTGACAACGATTACGGACATGTCGTCTACTGTCACTGCATATGATTCTCTCAACATTGATAGAATGGTGGAGGATTATATGAGTGACCGCATCCAAGTAGGCACGTCACACAGTCCGTACTTATACTGGCAGGAAAAAGAGGCAATTTGGAGGCCCTTGCACAAACTGGCTTTATTCTACCTAAGTTGCCCTCCCACAAGTGTGTACTCCGAAAGAGTGTTTAGTGCCGCCGCTCACCTTGTCAGCAATCGGCGTACGAGGTTACATCCAGAAAATGTGGAGAAGATGATGTTCATTAAAATGAATTATAATCAATTCCTCCGCGTAGACATTGACCAGCAGCAATTGCCTCCACAAAGTACACAGGGAGCTGAGATGGTGGATTCCAGTGGGGACGAATTGATAATCTGTGAGGAGGGGGATGTACACGGTGATATATCGGAGGGTGAAGATGAGGTGGACATCTTGCCTCTGTAGAGCCAGTTTGTGCAAGGAGAGATTAATTGCTTCTTTTTTGGGGGGGGTCCAAACCAACCCGTCATATCAGTCACAGTCGTGTGGCAGACCCTGTCACTGAAATGATGGGTTGGTTAAAGTGTGCATGTCCTGTTTTGTTTATACAACATAAGGGTGGGTGGGAGGGCCCAAGGATAATTCCATCTTGCACCTCTTTTTTCTTTTCTTTTTCTTTGCATCATGTGCTGATTGGGGAGGGTTTTTTGGAAGGGACATCCTGCGTGACACTGCAGTGCCACTCCTAGATGGGCCCGGTGTTTGTGTCGGCCACTAGGGTCGCTAATCTTACTCACACAGCTACCTCATTGCGCCTCTTTTTTTCTTTGCGTCATGTGCTGTTTGGGGAGGGTTTTTTGGAAGGGACATCCTGCGTGACACTGCAGTGCCACTCCTAGATGGGCCCGGTGTTTGTGTCGGCCACTAGGGTCGCTAATCTTACTCACACAGCTACCTCATTGCGCCTCTTTTTTTCTTTGCGTCATGTGCTGTTTGGGGAGGGTTTTTTGGAAGGGACATCCTGCGTGACACTGCAGTGCCACTCCTAGATGGGCCCGGTGTTTGTGTCGGCCACTAGGGTCGCTAATCTTACTCACACAGCTACCTCATTGCGCCTCTTTTTTTCTTTGCGTCACGTGCTGTTTGGGGAGGGTTTTTTGGAAGGGACATCCTGCGTGACACTGCAGTGCCACTCCTAGATGTGCCCGGTGTTTGTGTCGGCCACTAGGGTCGCTAATCTTACTCACACAGCTACCTCATTGCGCCTCTTTTTTTCTTTGCGTCATGTGCTGTTTGGGGAGGGTTTTTTGGAAGGGACATCCTGCGTGACACTGCAGTGCCACTCCTAGATGGGCCCGGTGTTTGTGTCGGCCACTAGGGTCGCTAATCTTACTCACACAGTCAGCTACCTCATTGCGCCTCTTTTTTTCTTTGCGTCATGTGCTGTTTGGGGAGGGTTTTTTGGAAGGGCCATCCTGCGTGACACTGCAGTGCCACTCCTAGATGGGCCCGGTGTTTGTGTCGGCCACTAGGGTCGCTAATCTTACTCACACAGCTACCTCATTGCGCCTCTTTTTTTCTTTGCGTCATGTGCTGTTTGGGGAGGGTTTTTTGGAAGGGACATCCTGCGTGACACTGCAGTGCCACTCCTAGATGGGCACGGTGTTTGTGTCGGCCACTAGGGTCGCTAATCTTACTCACACAGCTACCTCATTGCGCCTCTTTTTTTCTTTGCGTCATGTGCTGTTTGGGGAGGGTTTTTTGGAAGGGACATCCTGCGTGACACTGCAGTGCCACTCCTAGATGTGCCCGGTGTTTGTGTCGGCCACTAGGGTCGCTAATCTTACTCACACAGCTACCTCATTGCGCCTCTTTTTTTCTTTGCGTCATGTGCTGTTTGGGGAGGGTTTTTTGGAAGGGCCATCCTGCGTGACACTGCAGTGCCACTCCTAGATGGGCCCGGTGTTTGTGTCGGCCACTAGGGTCGCTAATCTTACTCACACAGCTACCTCATTGCGCCTCTTTTTTTCTTTGCGTCATGTGCTGTTTGGGGAGGGTTTTTTGGAAGGGACATCCTGCGTGACACTGCAGTGCCACTCCTAGATGGGCCCGGTGTTTGTGTCGGCCACTAGGGTCGCTAATCTTACTCACACAGTCAGCTACCTCATTGCGCCTCTTTTTTTCTTTGCGTCATGTGCTGTTTGGGGAGGGTTTTTTGGAAGGGCCATCCTGCGTGACACTGCAGTGCCACTCCTAGATGGGCCCGGTGTTTGTGTCGGCCACTAGGGTCGCTAATCTTACTCACACAGCTACCTCATTGCGCCTCTTTTTTTCTTTGCGTCATGTGCTGTTTGGGGAGGGTTTTTTGGAAGGGACATCCTGCGTGACACTGCAGTGCCACTCCTAGATGGGCCCGGTGTTTGTGTCGGCCACTAGGGTCGCTAATCTTACTCACACAGCTACCTCATTGCGCCTCTTTTTTTCTTTGCGTCATGTGCTGTTTGGGGAGGGTTTTTTGGAAGGGACATCCTGCGTGACACTGCAGTGCCACTCCTAGATGGGCCCGGTGTTTGTGTCGGCCACTAGGGTCGCTTATCTTACTCACACAGCGACCTCGGTGCAAATTTTAGGACTAAAAATAATATTGTGAGGTGTGAGGTATTCAGAATAGACTGAAAATGAGTGTAAATTATGGTTTTTGAGGTTAATAATACTTTGGGATCAAAATGACCCCCAAATTCTATGATTTAAGCTGTTTTTTAGTGTTTTTGGAAAAAAACACCCGAATCCAAAACACACCCGAATCCAACAAAAATAATTCGGTGAGGTTTTGCCAAAACGCGTTCGAACCCAAAACACGGCCGCGGAACCGAACCCAAAACCAAAACACAAAACCCGAAAAATTTCAGGCGCTCATCTCTAGCATAAATATGTCAGCAGGTGATCTGGGCTGATGAGTCAAAATTTGAAATATTTGTTTGTAACAGAAGGCAGTTTGAAGCATGGTGGAGGTTTCTTACAAGTTATGGGATGCATTTCAGCAAATGGAGTTGGAGATTTGGTCAGGATTAATGGTGTCCTCAATGCTGATAAATACAGGCAGGTATTTATCCATCATGCAATACTATCAAGTAGGTGTCTGATTGGTTCTAAATGTATTCTGCAGCAGGACAATGACCACAAACATACAGCCAATGTCATTAAGAACTATCTTCAGTCTACAGAAGAACAAGGAGTCCTGGAAGTGATGATATGGACCCAACAGAGCCCTGATGTCAACATCATTGAGTCTGTCTGGGATTACATGAAGAGACAGAAGGATTTGAGCATGCCTGCATCCATAGATCTGTGGTTAGTTCTCCAAGATGTTTGGAATAACCTCTCTGCCAAGTGCCTTTAAAAACTGTGTGCAAGTGTACCTATAAAACTTGATGCTGTTCTGAAGACAAAGGGTGGTCCCACCAAATATTGATTTGATTTAGAGTTCTCTTCTGTTCATTCACTTTGCATTTTGTTAGTTTCTAAAAATAAACTATTAATACTTGTAATTTTGAAAGCATTCTTACTATGAAGCATTTTTTCCACACCTGCCTAAAACATTTGCACAGTACTGTATATATATTTAGCAATTTGCATTTCATGGAGGAACAGACCATTTTGTGAACTTCAAGTTACAGTTTTGCTGCGTCATTTTGCAGAATGCATTATATTGGTAAATCCCTCAGGGTTATAAAGAAGCATAGAGCTAGGTTATCAGTGCTCAATTACTGCTTGGGGGTTATATAGAGTAGGATGTATTATGTGAGCCAGTTTGTGTACCATATCTTGTATATGCCCAGTAAGTGGACATAGACATGTGTGGCAACGCAGAGTTATGAGTTATTGACACTTACATTCACCTGCATGCAGGGTTGCAGACCAGTGAAGTGCGGTGGGGTGAGGCAGAGCCTTTTCTGTCATATTCGCATTTGCACAAGAGTTTTAACTATATAAAGTATATGAAAAATACAAAGAATATATTAGAAATATCTTCTTTGTATTAGTCTAATCATTTTTATAGTCAAAACTCTGGAGTAAAAAGTCTGACAGGTGAGGCAGTGACACCCGTGCCTATCTTTTTTGCAAATCTCTGATCAAAACTCACCAAATTTCCAGGAGTTTATACTGCTGCACCTGTATATAATGCCCACGTGTACCCTTTGGCTCATATTTTGTATGTAAATCTGGCTCTGGTACTAACCAAAGCCTCCTGAACCATTTACCTCACTGCACATTCCTGGCGCAGACAGGACAGAAGTTACCTGGGTCTGGGATTTTGTAAGGGCCCAGGAATGCAGGTGAGGTGTTACCATGGGATGTAGCAGTCAGGCCACTCATGTGAATTTTTGATGGCCCTGTCTGCACCTAGTCACTAAGGTGAAAGTTCATAGGTGGCATCTAATACATTTCCCAGCCGTCTGATTGCATTATCTCTCAAAGATATCATTAATTATTTTAAAGCTACACTCAGTGGCACCACCTTCCCAGATCCTGGCATCCTACCCAGCTGCCTATCTCTTTCTATTTCATTCATCTCTCATACATACTGTACATAAAGACATCCATACACTGCCTCTCTCATATATACATTCACACTCTCTCATTCCTTCACAACTCTCTACTTTTTCTCTGTCTTTCTCATTCTCGCTCTCTTTTACATATATATTATATCCCTTTATTTCTGCCACACACACACATCTCTTTCTATTTTATTCTGTCTCTTATACATATAGTATACATGCATACATATTCACTGACTCTCTGATACATTACACTGCCTCTCTCATACATACATACATACATACATACATACATACATACACTGCCTCCCTCATACATACATACATACATACATACATACACTGCCTTTCTCATATATACATTCATACATACATACACTGCCTCCATACATACACACATATATACATCCATACACTGCCTCCATACATATATACAATACATCCATACACTGCCTCCATACACATATACATTCATACATACACACATATATACAGCCATACACTACCTTCATACATACATCCATCCATCCATACACTACCTCCATACATACACACATATATACAATACAGCGATACACTGCCTCCATACATACATACATACATACATATATACATTCATACACACACTGCACCGTACGTACGTACGTACGTATATACATCCATACACTGCCTCCATACATACACACATATATACAGCCATACACTACCTCCATACATACACACATATATACATCCATACACTGCCTCCATACATATATACAGTACATCCATACACTGCCTCCATACATACACACATATATACAGTACATCCATACACTGCCTCCATACATACACACACATATATACATCCATACACTGCCTCCATACATAAATACAGTACATCCATACACTGCCTCCATACACATTTACATTCATACATACATATATACAGCCATACACTACCTTCATACATACATACATACATCCATCCATACACTACCTCCATACATACACACATATATACAGCCATACACTGCCTCCATACATATATACAGTACATCCATACACTGCCTCCGTACGTACGTACGTACGTACGTACGTACGTACGTACGTACGTACGTACGTATGTACGTACATACACACATATATACAATACATCGGTACACTGCCTCCATACGTACATATATACATTCATACACTGCCTCCGTACGTACACAGCCTCCATACATACCTCCATACACTGCCTCCATATGTATATACATATATACATACACTGCCTCCATACATACATACATCCACTGCCTCCATACATACATCCATATACTGCCTCCATACATACATCCATACACTGCCTCCATACATACATCCATACACTGCCTACGTACGTACGTACGTACGTACGTACGTACGTACGTACACACATATATACAATACATCGGTACACTGCCTCCATACACATATACATTCATACATACACACATATATACAGCCATACACTACCTTCATACATACATCCATACACTACCTCCATACATATATACAGTACATCCATACATACGTACGTACATACATACACACATATATACAATACAGCGATACACTGCCTCCATACATACATACATACATACATACATACATATATACATTCATACACACACTGCACCGTACGTACGTACGTACGTACGTACGTACGTATATACATCCATACACTGCCTCCATACATACACACATATATACATCCATACACTACCTCCATACATATATACAGTACATCCATACATACGTACGTACATATATACACACACATATATACAATACATCGGTACACTGCCTCCATACGTACATATATACATTCATACACTGCCTCCGTACGTACACAGCCTCCATACATACCTCCATACACTGCCTCCATATGTATATACATATATACATACACTGCCTCCATACTTACATATATCCATCCACTGCCTCCATACATACATCCATACACTGTCTCCATATGTACATACATATATAAATACATACATAGCCTCCATACATACACACAAACATACACTGTCTCCATACATCTATATACACATAATGTCTTCATACATACTGTACATAAATCCAACCCCCCTCCCCCCTTCAGTGCACACTTTTGCAACTACCAGTTCCCCCGGGGTGTGACTCCAGGCAGCCACTACTCCGGGTGCCCCACCATCGCACCAAGGAGGCGACATCTTACCGCTGGCCAGGAAGCTGTACTGTTCCCCGCTGCTGCCACCATCTTCCGGCTCACTGCTGCTGTTGCTGCCGGCGGCTCCATAGTGCAGAGCAGCAGGTGAGGGACGGACGGGCGGCCGGGCGGGTGGCTGCTGCTGGCTGGGAGGCACTGTTCCTGGTGCTGCCGCCGGCTCCGAGTTCACAGTGCGCTGCAGATAGCGCGAGGTGGGCGCCTGCTTCTGCCTCCCCCGCGGGCGCCTGCTCCTGCCTGATGCCGCACTTGTCCTCAATACCCTCCGGAACCCACAGAATTATATTTAAAAAAACAAACAAACGGTGTCGTGGGTTGTGGGGGGAAAGTGGAGGCCGCTCACTCCTAGTTGTGCTGCTAAGTGCCGCCCTCCAGCGGCCGGCGCTCTAGGCAGCTGCCTAAAGCTGCCTAGTGGTAGCGCCGGCCCTGGTACCAATACATTCTGATGATAATAACCTGTCAGTGTACCGAGCTGGATGCATATTGAAATGTTATTTATTATGTAAAAACATCATGAAGCAAAATTATGCCGGTTTGCAGGGCATAAGAAGATGAGTTGGCTGCACTGATAATTAGAAATAGAACATGAGATTACTCTGACGTTTTCACATTTTTGTTCACTGATGTCCTACTACAGTACTCAGGGCCGGCGCTACCACTAGGCACTGTGTGTATGTACGTACATACGTACGTACGTACGTACGTACGTACGTACGTACGTACGTACGTACGGAGGCAGTGTATGGATGTACTGTATATATGTATGGAGGCAGTGTATGGCTGTATATATGTGTGTATGTATGGAGGTAGTGTATGGATGTATGTATGTATGAAGGTAGTGTATGGCTGTATATATGTGTGTATGTATGAATGTAAATGTGTATGGAGGCAGTGTATGGATGTACTGTATTTATGTATGGAGGCAGTGTATGGATGTATATATGTGTGTGTATGTATGGAGGCAGTGTATGGATGTACTGTATATATGTGTGTATGTATGGAGGCAGTGTATGGATGTACTGTATATATGTATGGAGGCAGTGTATGGATGTATACATGTGTGTATGTATGGAGGTAGTGTATGGCTGTATATATGTGTGTATGTATGGAGGCAGTGTATGGATGTACATACGTACGTACGTACGGTGCAGTGTGTGTATGAATGTATATATGTATGTATGTATGGAGGCAGTGTATCGCTGTATTGTATATATGTGTGTATGTATGGAGGTAGTGTATGGATGGATGTATGTATGAAGGTAGTGTATGGCTGTATATATGTGTGTATGTATGAATGTATATGTGTATGGAGGCAGTGTATGGATGTATGGATGTATTGTATATATGTATGGAGGCAGTGTATGGATGGTATATATGTGTGTGTATGTATGGAGGCAGTGTATGGATGTACTGTATATATGTATGGAGGCAGTGTATGGATGTATATATGTGTGTATGTATGGAGGCAGTGTATGTATGTATGAATGTATATATGAGAAAGGCAGTGTATGTATGTATGTATGTATGTATGTATGAGGGAGGCAGTGTATGTATGTATGTATGTATGTATGTATGTATGAGAGAGGCAGTGTAATGTATCAGAGAGCGAGAATGAGAAAGACAGAGAAAAAGTAGAGAGTTGTGAAGGAATGAGAGAGTGTGAATGTATATATGAGAGAGGCAGTGTATGGATGTCTTTATGTACAGTATGTATGAGAGATGAATGAAATAGAAAGAGATAGGCAGCTGGGTAGGATGCCAGGATCTGGGAAGGTGGTGCCACTGAGTGTAGCTTTAAAATAATTAATGATATCTTTGAGAGATAATGCAATCAGACGGCTGGGAAATGTATAAGATGCCACCTATGAACTTTCACCTTAGTGACTAGGAAAGTGAGTAACTGATGACGTTGGGGGGCAGTAGGCTGACATCTTGCCTAGGGTGCCAAGAAACCTTGCACCGGCCCTGACAGTACTGTCTAATGTTCCCTGCAATAGGATAGGAATAATGCCACCAGTCATTAAGCATACCATACCTTCAAAAATACAGAGAACTCCAAATCAGAAAATTGCCATTATTAGCAGTTAAAATGTACCATTTACTGTTTAACAAATATGCAATTTTTGCTAAGAATAGATTACATTAAATATATTGTCTAAGTGACTTATAATATTTCTATTATAAGAAATAAGCACCATGGTATTATCTCCACATTTATGTACTTAGTGCACCATCTGAATACGTACTACTGTATATTTAAAATAAATTGTGGTCATGTTTTTGGCTTAGCTGGCATAGATTTCTTTGTGCTTCTAGAGGGGATGAAATAATAGATGGTAACCAGACTGTATTTTCTGCATGCGGTCTTCATGTTATCATTCCTCTTTAGAGACTGTGAGTGCTCAGCATTCTCAAAGTGTTTTAATAATTAGGAATACTAAGCCTCCGCACTTCCCCAATAGATTAATAGATTGCACAAAATGAATCCAGGAGATAGTGCTACATAAAATGCATGTTTCATTCTTGTGTTATTTTAATAATAATTAACTTTATAGTGTTTCTTTAGATTACAATACCCTTAGATAACTGTTAACAAATGTTATTATTTGACTACTTAACTGACGATTTCTGTTCCCACAAAACAGTCAGAAATTTTAATTTTTTTATGTAATACATTTTAGAATGCATTTTTAAAAATGTATTTATATATTTTATTTAAAAAAATATACCTAGCGGGTGTTATTAGCCCTCCACGTCCATAAGCTGCCATTGTAAAACCACTTCCCAACCCTCTTTAGAAATAGCCCCCCCCCCCATGGATAAAGATCCCCAGCATTATCAACCCTCTTCCGCCTAGTAGTATTAGATTCCAGTGTCAAAGTCCCCACCCTCACACCATTGCCAATGGGCCCCCACTGTTTATTGCCCACCACACTCCATGTTTCACTGTATATGTAATTGTTTATTTTAAATATATTCCCTCCAGTCAAAAAAATGCCCCACTCCCTCACTTTATTGCAGAGCTCAGCAGAGTGTGGGGAAGTAGGGACTGATCATCCGTTTCCCCTGCTGCAGCAGATCTCTGCACATGTAGAGATCAGCATATTTAGGCCGGGCTGGGGGTGGAGAATGATGTTCCCATCCTAGCACTTTTAGTTTAGGTGCATGCGCCCCAGAGTGTCATTTGCAAGGCATTCTGAGGTGCGATTTTGGGAGTGATGTCAGCAGTCACAGACTGCACCATCACTCCCAGTGGTCCAGAGCAGGAGGAATATGTATATGGGCAAAACAAATTTCCTCCAAACAAACAGCGGAAGCTAAGCAGCATATCACTAACATAAGGAATGGTCAGGTAATGCACTCCTGCCAAAAGGTAAACGTTAAAAAAAAATAAAAAAAAAAGCCTGAAAACTGTCTAATATGGTATATTGGTAATAGAAACCCCCCACATTTCTATACCTTTCAAATAGTGTGTAAAGTCGGCCATATTCTCTCCAACTGTTCATCCAACTAACCAACTGAACCACTTGTCTGATCAACTAAACGATCATGAAATTAGTGCTGGCTTGAACAGAAGAAGGGTGCAGAATACTTCTGGTTACAAATTAATTTATGTCAAATAGTTAAATATATAGTTATTTAGTACAGTTCAATCTTAATCCTTCTGGATCTCTTTGCAGCACCACTTGCAGCTGGTACAAAATGCAACTGCAAGGTTGTTAACCAACCAGCCATGTTCCAGCCACCTAACACTCATTCTCATTCTCCCTCCACTGGCTGCCTGTGAGATCTGGGAAATTTTTTTCAAGATTGAATTATTGACTTTTCAAAGGGACCCCGAGACAGAGGGGTACAAAAAATGGATGCCAGAGCTTACTGAGATACTTATTTGCATAGGTGGTCATTCCGAGTTGTTCGCTCGCAAGCTGCTTTTAGCAGCTTTGCACACGCTAAGCCGCCGCCTACTGAGATTGAATCTTAGCTTATCAAAATTGCGAACGAAAGATTAGCAAAATAGCGAATAGACACTTCTTAGCAGTTTCTGAGTAGCTTCAAACTTACTCGGCATCTGCGATCAGTTCAGTGCTTGTCGTTCCTGGTTTGACGTCATAAACACACCCAGCGTTCGCCCAGACACTCCTCCGTTTCTCCAGCCACTCCCGCGTTTTTCCAAGAAACGGTAGCGTTTTTTCACACACTCCCATAAAACGGCCTGTTTCCGCCCAGAAACACCCACTTCCTGTCAATCACACTACGATCACCAGAACGAAGAAAAAACCTCGTAATGCCGTGAGTAAAATACCTAACTGCATAACAAATTTACTTGGCGCAGTCGCAGTGCGAACATTGCGCATGCGCAGTTAGCGGAAAATCGCTGCGATGCGAAGAAAAATACCGAGCGAACAACTCGGAATGACCCCCATAGTCCGCTCCCCCTGCTAATTAAGTTTTTTTTTTAAATTAACTTGCTAAACCAGCCAATCCCCCCCCCCTTCCCCCAGCTTACCCAGTCACTTGGCCTGGTGCTGCCCTGCCATATAATGCTGCTCTGCACCTCGCGCCAGGCACACCGACAGGGTTAAACCCCCAGCAACCCCGTCACCTGGTGGTGTAATAATGAATGACACCACCGGCACTGTGCCAGGTGGGCGTGGTGCGTCTCTACTACATTATTCTCTGTCCCCCCCCCCCCCCCCCCCCTGCTGCAGAAGGAGTTGACCTGGCTGGCTGCAAGCTGACGACTGTCTGGTACAATTAGTTTATTTAATTGAAATCCATATATATATATCAATTCGGACAACGGGCGTCACTCCAAGGCTTTTCCAACAAACGAGGCTTACACCATACTGGTCAGTCAGCGTTTCAGATGTTTATATTAACACCTTTCGTCGGGCCTGACAGTCACAGTGGTGGTGTCCTCTGCTGCCATATGTCCAGTGCTGCTGTATAATAAGTCCCTTACAGTGTCGCTGTGTTGTCCTGCATCAGACCAGTGGTAGTGTCCTGTGCATCAGTCAGTCCAGTGACCAGTCACAGTGGTGGTGTCCTCTGCTGCCATATGTCGGGTGCTGCTGAATAATAAGTCCCTTACAGTGTCACTGTGTTGTCCTGCATCAGACCAGGGTAGTGTCTTATTTACTCCAAATAAAAGTCTTATATACATTACTTATATTATTATCCAAATATTTTTTACAGGGTTTGCCCTGTGTGGTGTAGGTCGGGTACGCTCGCCTGTGCTGCATGTTATTAAAATAGCTCCAAATAAAAGGGTTATTATTATTCAAATTAATTTTATAGGCTTTGTCATGTGTATGTGTGGTTTAGGGGTACGCTCTCCTGTGCCACCAATATTGTGCGTGTATTACATCTGGATAAATTTCAGCACATCCCATGTTGTTTGTGCCGCACACTTGTATCGCTTAGCTTGGTCATACAGCTACCTCATTGCACCTCTTTTTCTTCTTTGCATCATGTGCTGTTTGGGGCCTAATTTTTAAATCTGCCATCCTGTCTGCCACTGCAGTGCCACTCCTAGATAGGCCAAGTGTTTGTGCCGCACACTTGTGTCGCTTAGCTGAGTCATACAGCTACCTCGGTGCAACTTTTTGGCCTATAAACAATATTGTGAGGTGTGAGGTGTTCAGAATTTACTGGAAATGAGTGGAAATAAATGTTATTGAGGTTAATAATACAGTAGGATCAATATTACCCCCAAATTCTGTGATTTTAGCTGTTTTTATGTGTTTTTCAAAAATCATCCAGATCCAAAACCAAAACCAAAACACGAAAGGGTGGTTTTGGCAAAACAGATCCAAGACACGAGGATGGAACCAGAACCAAAACTAAAACACAAAACACGAAAAGTGCCCCGCCGCACATCTCTAATAATATACATAAAATTGTGTGTGTATCTATGGAGTGTTCTGAATTTTTTTTAATGTATATTTACATTTTATTGTCATTTATTTTAAATCACAAATTTCTTAGCAGTCATACACAGGATTAGATCCGATAACCTGTTACAGGGAAGGCAGACACCTTACTGATCAAGCTATTTGCTCTTCATAACATCTGCAGATTCTAATTATATGAGGCTACTTAGAATTGTCAATTCAAAACCATTCCAACCAGGCATATCCATATAGTGTGCAGACACACTCTACATTGATCTGTTCAGTCGTCACAATGCTGATTATTTCTCTGACAATTATTTTACAAGTGTCATACTCAGGATTAGAACCCATGACCTATTACACTGATTTCAAGCACCTTACTGATATAGCTATTTGCTCCTGTATCAAAAGCATCAGAATTCTAATTATATGAAGTTACTATGTCATTGTAATTGTCAGAGAAGTAACTTTATATAGTTAGAATTCGCATGCTTCCTATCCAGGAGTAAATAGCTCCATCAGTAAGGTGCCTGCTTCCAGTGTAATAGGCTGTACATTCTAATCCTGGGCATGACACTTATAAAATGTGCATTTATAATAAAGAGGGTGTGACTTGTAAGGTGAAGTACTAGTGAGAGAGGGGAGTTGACCATGGAAGAGATAGCGGCAATGGTGTCGCTGAACATGGAAATGGAGGAGAGGTGCCCTCTACAGAGCAGGAGCCCGGCTGCAACCGACTCCATTGCCTTCCACAGTTACGCCGTTGCGTCTGGATGATATACAGTAGGTGCAAGAGGGCATGTTGCAGAAAATGTAGTAACATAATTTGCAAAAGATATATACTGTAAGTCATCCTCCACTTTCAACCTGATTCTGTAGAATAGTTATAACTATAAATCATTCTGATTGTCAATTGTCAGGTCAATTAACACCAAACATATAAAATATATGCCTAATGCAATGCATCTAGTTTATGTACTTGTTACAGCTACAGGTATTGCAATTAGTGATGAGCACCGGAAATTTTTCGGGTTTTGTGTTTTGGTTTTGTGTTCGGTTCCGCGGCCGTGTTTTGGGTTCGAACGCGTTTTGGCAAAACCTCACCGAATTTTTTTTGTCGGATTCGGGTGTGTTTTGGATTCGGGTGTTTTTTTCAAAAAACCCTAAAAAACAGCTTAAATCATAGAATTTGGGGGTCATTTTGATCCCAAAGTATTATTAACCTCAATAACCATAATTTCCACTAATTTTCAGTCTATTCTGAACACCTCACACCTCACAATATTATTTTTAGTCCTAAAATTTGCACCGAGGTCGCTGGATGACTAAGCTCAGCGACCCAAGTGGCCGACACAAACACCTGGCCCATCTAGGAGTGGCACTGCAGTGTCACGCAGGTTGGCCCTTCAAAAAACTACTCCCCAAACAGCACATGACGCAAAGAAGAAAAAAAAGAGGAGCACTGAGGTAGCTGTGTGAGTAAGCTAAGCGACCCTAGTGGCCGACACAAACACCTGGCCCATCTAGGAGTGGCACTGCAGTGTCACGCAGGATGGCCCTTCCAAAAAACACCCCCCAAACAGCACATGACGCAAAGAAAAAAAGAGGCGCAATGAGGTAGCTGTGTGACTAAGATAAGCGACTCAAGTGGCCGACACAAACACCTGGCCCATCTAGGAGTGGCACTGCAGTGTCACGCAGGATGGCCCTTCCAAAAAACACCCCCCAAACAGCACATGACGCAAAGTAAAAAAGAGGCGCAATGAGGTAGCTGTGTGACTAAGATAAGCGACCCAAGTGGCCGACACAAACACCTGGCCCATCTAGGAGTGGCACTGCAGTGTCACGCAGGATGGCCCTTCCAAAAACTACTCCCCAAACAGCATATGACGCAAAGAAGAAAAAAAAGAGGCGCAATGAGGTAGCTGTGTGAGTAAGCTAAGCGACCCTAGTGGCCGACACAAACACCTGGCCCATCTAGGAGTGTCACTGCAGTGTCACGCAGGATGGCCCTTCCAAAAAACACCCCCCAAACAGCACATGACGCAAAGAAAAAAAGAGGCACAATGAGGTAGCTGTGTGACTAAGCTAAGCGACCCTAGTGGCCGACACAAACACTTGGCCCATCTAGGAGTGGCACTGCAGTGTCACGCAGGATGGCCCTTCAAAAAACTACTCCCCAAACAGCACATGACGCAAAGAAGAAAAAAAGATGCGCAATAAGGTAGCTGTGTGACTAAGATAAGCGACCCTAGTGGCCGACACAAACACCTGGCCCATCTAGGAGTGGCACTGCAGTGTCACGCAGGATGGCCCTTCCAAAAAACACCCCCCAAACAGCACATGACGCAAAGAAAAAAAGAGGCGCAATGAGGTAGCTGTGTGACTAAGCTAAGCGACCCTAGTGGCCGACACAAACACCTGGCCCATCTAGGAGTGGCACTGCAGTGTCACGCAGGATGGCCCTTCAAAAAACTACTCCCCAAACAGCACATGACGCAAAGAAGAAAAAAAGGTGCGCAATGAGGTAGCTGTGTGACTAAGATAAGCGACCCTAGTGGCCGACACAAACACCTGGCCCATCTAGGAGTGGCACTGCAGTGTCAAGCAGGATGGCCCTTCCAAAAAACACCCCCCAAACAGCACATGACGCAAAGAAAAAAAGAGGCGCAATGAGGTAGCTGTGTGACTAAGCTAAGCGACCCTAGTGGCCGACACAAACACCTGGCCCATCTAGGAGTGGCACTGCAGTGTCACGCAGGATGGCCCTTCCAAAAACTACTCCCCAAACAGCACATGACACAAAGAAAAATGAAAGAAAAAAGAGGTGCAAGATGGAATTGTCCTTGGGCCCTCCCACCCACCCTTATGTTGTATAAACAGGACATGCACACTTTAACCAACCCATCATTTCAGTGACAGGGTCTGCCACACGACTGTGACTGAAATGACGGGTTGGTTTGGACCCCCACCAAAAAAGAAGCAATTAATCTCTCCTTGCACAAACTGGCTCTACAGAGGCAAGATGTCCACCTCATCATCATCCTCCGATATATCACCGTGTACATCCCCCTCCTCACAGATTATCAATTCGTCCCCACTGGAATCCACCATCTCAGCTCCCTGTGTACTTTGTGGAGGCAATTGCTGCTGGTGAATGTCTCCACGGAGGAATTGATTATAATTCATTTTAATGAACATCATCTTCTCCACATTTTCTGGATGTAACCTCGTACACCGATTGCTGACAAGGTGAGCGGCGGCACTAAACACTCTTTCGGAGTACACACTTGTGGGAGGGCAACTTAGGTAGAATAAAGCCAGTTTGTGCAAGGGCCTCCAAATTGCCTCTTTTTCCTGCCAGTATAAGTACGGACTGTCTGACGTGCCTACTTGGATGCGGTCACTCATATAATCCTCCACCATTCTTTCAATGGGGAGAGAATCATATGCAGTGACAGTAGACGACATGTCCGTAATCGTTGTCAGGTCCTTCAGTCCTGACCAGATGTCAGCATCAGCAGTCGCTCCAGACTGCCCTGCATCACCGCCAGCGGGTGGGCTCGGATTTCTGAGCCTTTTCCTCGCACCCCCAGTTGCGGGAGAATGTGAAGGAGGAGATGTTGACAGGTCGCGTTCCGCTTGACTTGACAATTTTGTCACCAGCAGTTCTTTGAACCCCAGCAGACTTGTGTCTGCCGGAAAGAGAGATCCAAGGTAGGTTTTAAATCTAGGATCGAGCACGGTGGACAAAATGTAGTGCTCTGATTTCAACAGATTGACCACCCGTGAATCCTTGTTAAGCGAATTAAGGGCTCCATCCACAAGTCCCACATGCCTAGCGGAATCGCTCTGTGTTAGCTCCTCCTTCAATGTCTCCAGCTTCTTCTGCAAAAGCCTGATGAGGGGAATGACCTGACTCAGGCTGGCAGTGTCTGAACTGACTTCACGTGTGGCAAGTTCAAAAGGTTGCAGAACCTTGCACAACGTTGAAATCATTCTCCACTGCGCTTGAGACAGGTGCATTCCACCTCCTATATCGTGCTCAGTTGTATAGGCTTGAATGGCCTTTTGCTGCTCCTCCAACCTCTGAAGCATATAGAGGGTTGAATTCCACCTCGTTACCACTTCTTGCTTCAGATGATGGCAGGGCAGGTTCAGGCGTTTTTGGTGGTGCTCCAGTCTTCTGTACGTGGTGCCTGTACGCCGAAAGTGTCCCGCAATTCTTCTGGCCACCGACAGCATCTCTTGTACGCCCCCCTCGTTTTTTAAATAATTCTGCACCACCAAATTCAAGGTATGTGCAAAACATGGGACGTGCTGGAATTTGCCCAGATTTAATGCACACACAATATTGCTGGCGTTGTCCGATGCCACAAATCCACAGGAAAGTCCAATTGGGGTAAGCCATTCCGCGATGATCTTCCTCAGTTGCCGTAAGAGGTTTTCAGCTGTGTGCGTATTCTGGAAAGCGGTGATACAAAGCGTAGCCTGCCTAGGAAAGAATTGGCGTTTGCGAGATGCTGCTACTGGTGCCGCCGCTGCTGTTCTTGCGGCGGGAGTCCAAACATCTACCCAGTGGGCTGTCACAGTCATATAGTCCTGAGCCTGCCCTGCTCCACTTGTCCACATGTCCGTGGTTAAGTGGACATTGGGTACAACTGCATTTTTTAGGACACTGGTGAGTCTTTTTCTGAGGTCTGTGTACATTTTCGGTATCGCCTGCCTAGAGAAATGGAACCTAGATGGTATTTGGTACCGGGGACACAGTACCTCCAACAAGTCTCTAGTTGGCTCTGCAGTAATGATGGATACCGGAACCACGTTTCTTATAGAGATGAGCGCCTGAAATTTTTCGGGTTTTGTGTTTTGGTTTTGGGTTCGGTTCCGCGGCCGTGTTTTGGGTTCGAACGCGTTTTGGCAAAACCTCACCGAATTATTTTTGTCGGATTCGGGTGTGTTTTGGATTCGGGTGTTTTTTTCCAAAAACACTAAAAAACAGCTTAAATCATAGAATTTGGGGGTCATTTTGATCCCAAAGTATTATTAACCTCAAAAACCATAATTTACACTCATTTTCAGTCTATTCTGAATACCTCACACCTCACAATATTATTTTTAGTCCTAAAATTTGCACCGAGGTCGCTGTGTGAGTAAGATAAGCGACCCTAGTGGCCGACACAAACACCGGGCCCATCTAGGAGTGGCACTGCAGTGTCACGCAGGATGTCCCTTCCAAAAAACCCTCCCCAAACAGCACATGACGCAAAGAAAAAAAGAGGCGCAATGAGGTAGCTGTGTGAGTAAGATTAGCGACCCTAGTGGCCGACACAAACACCGGGCCCATCTAGGAGTGGCACTGCAGTGTCACGCAGGATGGCCCTTCCAAAAAACCCTCCCCAAACAGCACATGACGCAAAGAAAAAAAGAGGCGCAATGAGGTAGCTGACTGTGTGAGTAAGATTAGCGACCCTAGTGGCCGACACAAACACCGGGCCCATCTAGGAGTGGCACTGCAGTGTCACGCAGGATGTCCCTTCCAAAAAACCCTCCCCAAACAGCACATGACGCAAAGAAAAAAAGAGGCGCAATGAGGTAGCTGTGTGAG
This sequence comes from Pseudophryne corroboree, assembly GCF_028390025.1. Taxonomy (NCBI): domain Eukaryota; kingdom Metazoa; phylum Chordata; class Amphibia; order Anura; family Myobatrachidae; genus Pseudophryne; species Pseudophryne corroboree. The sequence continues at coordinate 782,546,378 of NC_086445.1, read as the reverse complement.
TAAGATTAGCGACCCTAGTGGCCGACACAAACACCGGGCCCATCTAGGAGTGGCACTGCAGTGTCACGCAGGATGTCCCTTCCAAAAAACCCTCCCCAATCAGCACATGATGCAAAGAAAAAGAAAAGAAAAAAGAGGTGCAAGATGGAATTATCCTTGGGCCCTCCCACCCACCCTTATGTTGTATAAACAAAACAGGACATGCACACTTTAACCAACCCATCATTTCAGTGACAGGGTCTGCCACACGACTGTGACTGATATGACGGGTTGGTTTGGACCCCCCCCAAAAAAGAAGCAATTAATCTCTCCTTGCACAAACTGGCTCTACAGAGGCAAGATGTCCACCTCATCTTCACCCTCCGATATATCACCGTGTACATCCCCCTCCTCACAGATTATCAATTCGTCCCCACTGGAATCCACCATCTCAGCTCCCTGTGTACTTTGTGGAGGCAATTGCTGCTGGTCAATGTCTCCGCGGAGGAATTGATTATAATTCATTTTAATGAACATCATCTTCTCCACATTTTCTGGATGTAACCTCGTACGCCGATTGCTGACAAGGTGAGCGGCGGCACTAAACACTCTTTCGGAGTACACACTTGTGGGAGGGCAACTTAGGTAGAATAAAGCCAGTTTGTGCAAGGGCCTCCAAATTGCCTCTTTTTCCTGCCAGTATAAGTACGGACTGTGTGACGTGCCTACTTGGATGCGGTCACTCATATAATCCTCCACCATTCTATCAATGTTGAGAGAATCATATGCAGTGACAGTAGACGACATGTCCGTAATCGTTGGCAGGTCCTTCAGTCCGGACCAGATGTCAGCATCAGCAGTCGCTCCAGACTGCCCTGCATCACCGCCAGCGGGTGGGCTCGGAATTCTGAGCCTTTTCCTCGCACCCCCAGTTGCGGGAGAATGTGAAGGAGGAGATGTTGACAGGTCGCGTTCCGCTTGACTTGACAATTTTGTCACCAGCAGGTCTTTCAACCCCAGCAGACCTGTGTCTGCCGGAAAGAGAGATCCAAGGTAGGCTTTAAATCTAGGATCGAGCACGGTGGCCAAAATGTAGTGCTCTGATTTCAACAGATTGACCACCCGTGAATCCTTGTTAAGCGAATTAAGGGCTGCATCCACAAGTCCCACATGCCTAGCGGAATCGCTCCGTGTTAGCTCCTTCTTCAATGCCTCCAGCTTCTTCTGCAAAAGCCTGATGAGGGGAATGACCTGACTCAGGCTGGCAGTGTCTGAACTGACTTCACGTGTGGCAAGTTCAAAGGGCATCAGAACCTTGCACAACGTTGAAATCATTCTCCACTGCACTTGAGACAGGTGCATTCCATCTCCTATATCGTGCTCAATTGTATAGGCTTGAATGGCCTTTTGCTGCTCCTCCAACCTCTGAAGCATATAGAGGGTTGAATTCCACCTCGTTACCACTTCTTGCTTCAGATGATGGCAGGGCAGGTTCAGTAGTTTTTGGTGGTGCTCCAGTCTTCTGTACGTGGTGCCTGTACGCCGAAAGTGTCCCGCAATTTTTCTGGCCACCGACAGCATCTCTTGCACGCCCCTGTCGTTTTTTAAAAAATTCTGCACCACCAAATTCAAGGTATGTGCAAAACATGGGACGTGCTGGAATTTGCCCATATTTAATGCACACACAATATTGCTGGCGTTGTCCGATGCCACAAATCCACAGGAGAGTCCAATTGGGGTAAGCCATTCCGCGATGATCTTCCTCAGTTGCCGTAAGAGGTTTTCAGCTGTGTGCGTATTCTGGAAAGCGGTGATACAAAGCGTAGCCTGCCTAGGAAAGAGTTGGCGTTTGCGAGATGCTGCTACTGGTGCCGCCGCTGCTGTTCTTGCGGCGGGAGTCCATACATCTACCCAGTGGGCTGTCACAGTCATATAGTCCTGACCCTGCCCTGCTCCACTTGTCCACATGTCCGTGGTTAAGTGGACATTGGGTACAACTGCATTTTTTAGGAGACTGGTGAGTCTTTTTCTGACGTCCGTGTACATTCTCGGTATCGCCTGCCTAGAGAAGTGGAACCTAGATGGTATTTGGTAACGGGGGCACACTGCCTCAATAAATTGTCTAGTTCCCTGTGAACTAACGGCGGATACCGGACGCACGTCTAACACCAACATAGTTGTCAAGGACTCAGTTATCCGCTTTGCAGTAGGATGACTGCTGTGATATTTCATCTTCCTCGCAAAGGACTGTTGAACAGTCAATTGCTTACTGGAAGTAGTACAAGTGGGCTTACGACTTCCCCTCTGGGATGACCATCGACTCCCAGCGGCAACAACAGCAGCGCCAGCAGCAGTAGGCGTTACACGCAAGGATGCATCGGAGGAATCCCAGGCAGGAGAGGACTCGTCAGACTTGCCAGTGACATGGCCTGCAGGACTATTGGCATTCCTGGGGAAGGAGGAAATTGACACTGAGGGAGTTGGTGGGGTGGTTTGCGTGAGCTTGGTTACAAGAGGAAGGGATTTACTGGTCAGTGGACTGCTTCCGCTGTCACCCAAAGTTTTTGAACTTGTCACTGACTTATTATGAATGCGCTGCAGGTGACGTATAAGGGAGGATGTTCCGAGGTGGTTAACGTCCTTACCCCTACTTATTACAGCTTGACAAAGGGAACACACGGCTTGACACCTGTTGTCCGCATTTCTGGTGAAATACCTCCACACCGAAGAGCTGATTTTTTTGGTATTTTCACCTGGCATGTCAACGGCCATATTCCTCCCACGGACAACAGGTGTCTCCCCGGGTGCCTGACTTAAACAAACCACCTCACCATCAGAATCCTCCTGGTCAATTTCCTCCCCAGCGCCAGCAACACCCATATCCTCCTCATCCTGGTGTACTTCAACACTGACATCTTCAATCTGACTATCAGGAACTGGACTGCGGGTGCTCCTTCCAGCACTTGCAGGGGGCATGCAAATAGTGGAAGGCGCATGCTCTTCACGTCCAGTGTTGGGAAGGTCAGGCATCGCAAACGACACAATTGGACTCTCCTTGTGGATTTGGGATTTCAAAGAACGCACAGTTCTTTGCGGTGCTTTTGCCAGCTTGAGTCTTTTCAGTTTTCTAGCGAGAGGCTGAGTGCTTCCATCCTCATGTGAAGCTGAACCACTAGCCATGAACATAGGCCAGGGCCTCAGCCGTTCCTTGCCACTCCGTGTGGTAAATGGCATATTGGCAAGTTTACGCTTCTCCTCCGACAATTTTATTTTAGGTTTTGGAGTCCTTTTTTTTCTGATATTTGGTGTTTTGGATTTGACATGCTCTGTACTATGACATTGGGCATCGGCCTTGGCAGACGACGTTGCTGGCATTTCATCGTCTCGGCCATGACTAGTGGCAGCAGCTTCAGCACGAGGTGGAAGTGGATCTTGATCTTTCCCTAATTTTGGAACCTCAACTTTTTTGTTCTCCATATTTTATAGGCAGAACTAAAAGGCACCTCAGGTAAACAATGGAGATGGATGGATTGGATACTAGTATACAATTATGGACGGACTGCCACGGTTAGGTGGTATAAAAAAACCACGGTTAGGTGGTATATATTATAATAATAATACAATTATGGATGGACGGACTGCCTGCCGACTGCCGACACAGAGGTAGACACAGCCGTGAACTACCGCACTGTACACTGGTTGATAAAGAGATAGTAGTATACTCGTAACAACTAGTATGACACTATGACGACGGTATAAAGAATGAAAAAAAAACCACGGTTAGGTGGTATATATTATAATAATAATACAATTATGGATGGACGGACTGCCTGCCGACTGCCGACACAGAGGTAGCCACAGCCGTGAACTACCGCACTGTACACTGGTTGATAAAGAGATAGTAGTATACTCGTAACAACTAGTATGACACTATGACGACGGTATAAAGAATGAAAAAAAAACCACGGTTAGGTGGTATATATTATAATAATAATACAATTATGGATGGACGGACTGCCTGCCGACTGCCGACACAGAGGTAGCCACAGCCGTGAACTACCGCACTGTACACTGGTTGATAAAGAGATAGTAGTATACTCGTAACAACTAGTATGACACTATGACGACGGTATAAAGAATGAAAAAAAAACCACGGTTAGGTGGTATATATTATAATAATAATACAATTATGGATGGACGGACTGCCTGCCGACTGCCGACACAGAGGTAGCCACAGCCGTGAACTACCGCACTGTACACTGGTTGATAAAGAGATAGTAGTATACTCGTAACAACTAGTATGACACTATGACGACGGTATAAAGAATGCAAAAAAAACCACAGTTAGGTGGTATATATTATAATAATAATACAATTATGGATGGACGGACTGCCTGCCGACTGCCGACACAGAGGTAGCCACAGCCGTGAACTACCGCACTGTACACTGGTTGATAAAGAGATAGTAGTATACTCGTAACAACTAGTATGACACTATGACGGTATAAAGAATGAAAAAAAAACCACGGTTAGGTGGTATATATTATAATAATAATACAATTATGGATGGACGGACTGCCTGCCGACTGCCGACACAGAGGTAGCCACAGCCGTGAACTACCGCACTGTACACTGGTTGATAAAGAGATAGTAGTATACTCGTAACAATTAGGATGACACTATGACGGTATAAAGAATGAAAAAAAAACCACGGTTAGGTGGTAGGTATATAATAATAAATAATACAATTCTGGTCGGACGGACTGCCTGCCGTGTGCCGACACAGAGGTAGCCACAGCCGTGAACTACCGCACTGTACACTGGTTGATAAAGAGATAGTAGTATACTCGTAACAATTAGGATGACACTATGACGGTATAAAGAATGAAAAAAAAACCACGGTTAGGTGGTAGGTATATAATAATAAATAATACAATTCTGGTCGGACGGACTGCCTGCCGTGTGCCGACACAGAGGTAGCCACAGCCGTGAACTACCGCACTGTACACTGGTTGATAAAGAGATAGTAGTATACTCGTAACAATTAGGATGACACTATGACGGTATAAAGAATGAAAAAAAAACCACGGTTAGGTGGTAGGTATATAATAATAAATAATACAATTCTGGTCGGACGGACTGCCTGCCGTGTGCCGACACAGAGGTAGCCACAGCCGTGAACTACCGCACTGTACACTGGTTGATAAAGAGATAGTAGTATACTCGTAACAATTAGGATGACACTATGACGGTATAAAGAATGAAAAAAAAACCACGGTTAGGTGGTAGGTATATAATAATAAATAATACAATTCTGGTCGGACGGACTGCCTGCCGTGTGCCGACACAGAGGTAGCCACAGCCGTGAACTACCGCACTGTACACTGGTTGATAAAGAGATAGTAGTATACTCGTAACAATTAGGATGACACTATGACGGTATAAAGAATGAAAAAAAAACCACGGTTAGGTGGTAGGTATATAATAATAAATAATACAATTCTGGTCGGACGGACTGCCTGCCGTGTGCCGACACAGAGGTAGCCACAGCCGTGAACTACCGCACTGTACTGTGTCTGCTGCTAATATAGACTGGTTGATATTTAAAGAGATATTAGTAGTATACAACAATACTATACTGGTGGTCAGGCACTGGTCACCACTCCTGCAGCAAAAGTGTGCACTGTTAATTAATATAATTGTACTCCTGGCTCCTGCTAACAACCTGCAGTGCTCCCCAGTCTCCCCCACAATTAATTATAAGCTTTTAATTTATACATTGATGACTGTGCAGCACACTGGGCTGAGCTGAGTGCACACAGACTGAGTCACACTGTGTGACTGACTGTGCTGTGTATCGTTTTTTTTTTCAGGCAGAGAACGGATATAGCAGAGAGAAGTGAACGGATATATTATATTAAATAAAAGTTAACTAGCAACTGCACTGGTCACTGACTGTGGTAAACTAACTCTGTCTGCGACTCTGCACAATCTCTCTCTATCTAATCTATCTATCTCTATTCTAATGGAGAGGACGCCAGACACGTCCTCTCCCTATCAATCTCAATGCACGAGTGAAAATGGCGGCGACGCGCGGCTCCTTATATAGAATCCGAGTCTCGCGATAGAATCCGAGCCTCGCGAGAATCCGACAGCGTCATGATGACGTTCGGGCGCGCTCGGGTTAACCGAGCAAGGCGGGAAGATCCGAGTCGCTCGGACCCGTGGAAAAAAAAGTGAAGTTCGTGCGGGTTCGGATTCAAAGAAACCGAACCCGCTCATCTCTAGTTTCTTACCGCCCAGGATGCCAAGGCCTCAGTTATCCGCTTTGCAGCAGGATGACTGCTGTGATATTTCATCTTCCTCGCAAAGGACTGTTGGACAGTCAATTGCTTGGTGGAAGTAGTAAAAGTGGTCTTACGACTTCCCCTCTGGGATGACCATCGACTCCCAGCAGCAACAACAGCAGCGCCAGCAGCAGTAGGCGTTACACGCAAGGATGCATCGGAGGAATCCCAGGCAGGAGAGGACTCGTCAGAATTGCCAGTGACATGGCCTGCAGGACTATTGGCATTCCTGGGGAAGGAGGAAATTGACACTGAGGGAGTTGGTGGGGTGGTTTGCGTGAGCTTGGTTACAAGAGGAAGGGATTTACTGGTCAGTGGACTGCTTCCGCTGTCGCCCAAAGTTTTTGAACTTGTCACTGACTTATGATGAATGCGCTGCAGGTGACGTATAAGGGAGGATGTTCCGAGGTGGTTAACGTCCTTACCCCTACTTATTACAGCTTGACAAAGGCAACACACGGCTTGACAAATGTTGTCCGCATTTCTGTTGAAATACTTCCACACCGAAGAGCTGATTTTTTGAGTATTTTCACCAGGCATGTCAATGGCCCTATTCCTCCCACGGACAACAGGTGTCTCCCCGGGTGCCTGACTTAAACAAACCACCTCACCATCAGAATCCTCCTGGTCAATTTCCTCCCCAGCGCCAGCAACACCCATATCCTCCTCATCCTGGTGTACTTCAACACTGACATCTTCAATCTGACTATCAGGAACTGGACTGCGGGTGCTCCTTCCAGCACTTGCAGGGGGCGTGCAAATGGTGGAAGGCGCATGCTCTTCACGTCCAGTGTTGGGAAGGTCAGGCATCGCAAACGACACAATTGGACTCTCCTTGTGGATTTGTGATTTCGAAGAACGCACAGTTCTTTGCTGTGCTTTTGCCAGCTTGAGTCTTTTCATTTTTCTAGCGAGAGGCTGAGTGCTTCCATCCTCATGTGTAGCTGAACCACTAGCCATGAACATAGGCCAGGGCCTCAGCCGTTCCTTGCCACTCCGTGTGGTAAATGGCATATTGGCAAGTTTACGCTTCTCCTCCGACAATTTTATTTTAGATTTTTGAATCCTTTTTTTACTGATATTTGGTGTTTTGGATTTTACATGCTCTGTACTATGACATTGGGCATCGGCCTTGGCAGACGACGTTGATGGCATTTCATCGTCTCGGCCATGACTAGTGGCAGCAGCTTCAGCACGAGGTGGAAGTCGATCTTGATCTTTCCCTATTTTTGGAACCTCAACATTTTTGTACTCCATATTTTAATAGGCACAACTAAAAGGCACCTCAGGTAAACAATGGAGATGGATGGATACTAGTATACTTATGGATGGACGAGCGACTGCTGACACAGAGGTAGCTACAGCCGTGGACTACCGTACTGCGTCTGCTGCTAATATAGACTGGATGATAATGATATAAAAAAATATATATATCACTGCAGCCGGACAGGTATATATTATATAATGACGGACCTGCTGGACACTGTCAGCACTGCAGACTCCTAAAGTAAGCTACTAGTATCAAGAAGATAGAAAAAAAAAAACACCACAGGTAGGTGGTATACAATTATGGATGGACGAGCGACTGCTGACACAGAGGTAGCTACAGCCGTGGACTACCATACTGCATCTGCTGCTAATATAGATTGGATGATAATGATATAAAAAATATATATATATCACTACTGCAGCCGGACAGGTATATATTATATAATGACGGACCTGCTGGACACTGTCAGCACTGCAGACTCCTAAAGTAAGCTACTAGTATCAAGAAGATAGAAAAAAAAAAACACAACAGGTAGGTGGTATACAATTATGGATGGACGAGCGACTGCCGACACAGAGGTAGCTACAGCCGTGGACTACCGTACTGCGTCTGCTGCTAATATAGACTGGATGATAATGATATAAAAAATATATATATATCACTACTGCAGGACAGGTATATATTATATAATGACGGACCTGCTGGACACTGTCAGCAGAATGCGTTTATAGAATAAAAACACCACACGACGAGTGTTTAACTTTTCCAGGCAGACAATCAGAATATACTGGTGGTCAGTGGTCACTGGTCAGTCACACTGGCAGTGGCACTCTGGCAGCAAAAGTGTGCACTGTTAATGTACTCCTGCTATAACTGCTCCCCAGTCTCCCCCACAATTAAGCTGTGTGAGCAGTGAGCACTCAGCACAGTCAGATATACATAGATGATGCAGCACACTGAGGCTGAGCACAGATATGGTATACTGTGTCACTGTGTATCGTTTTTTTTCAGGCAGAGAACAGATTATATTAAATAATAATAAAACTGCACTGGTGGTCACTGGTCAGTCACTAGTAAACTCTGCACTCTCTGAGTACTCCTAATCTCCAGTAAATCAAGTGTCTCACTCTCACTATCTATTTCTATTCTAAACGGAGAGGACGCCAGCCACGTCCTCTCCCTATCAATCTCAATGCACGTGTGAAAATGGCGGCGACGCGCGGCTCCTTATATAGAATCCGAGTCTCGCGATAGAATCCGAGCCTCGCGAGAATCCGACAGCGTGATGATGACGTTCGGGCGTGCTCGGGTTAACCGAGCAAGGCGGGAAGATCCGAGTCTGCCTCGGACCCGTGTAAAAAGGCTGAAGTTCGGGGGGGTTCGGATTCCGAGGAACCGAACCCGCTCATCACTAATTGCAATGTCTATATAATAATTGCAATGCAGCTATGTAGCATATATATTTGTAATGAGTCTGTTATTAAACAGTTTATTTGACAATCATTGGGTTACGTTTTACATCTTCAGCACTGTTACAATATTTATCCAGTGAGAAAAGTATACTGTACCTTGCATGATCTAAAGTGAATGAATTGCTTTATAAATTACATTCATTCATGCTGCATTATAATCTATTTTAAGTCCTATGTACATTATTTAATTCCCATCCTTGTTTGTTCTTTAATAGACATATAATGCAATAATTTTAATTTAGGCATCAGACCAGTAAGTGTGGGTTCTGTGGTGTGAAGCTCCTTATATATTATAAGCACAGGACCCACCACAATCTGTTTGACTATGAATAACTCAGTCAGCACCTGGCTTAAGAAATGTGATTTTAAGATGTAGCTCTAGGACGTTATCCATCAAGAGTTAGGGGCCCTCACACCAGGCTATGCTTCTATTTCCAGGAAAACCTGGTGTGCAAGACAAATGATAGACCAAAAACACTTCTTGTGAAAACACATTACTTACATTTATATCTCTTTAATCTGACTATAGATTGAAATGTAAATTTGTAAGTAATAAAACACAAAAAGATTTAGAAAGTTTCCCCAATTGAGCGTGGCTATTAAACAAAATGTAGCATCTCAACACACATGCTGTATATACTGTACAAAACAGCTGATACATTTGACCAGAGATTTTTTTTCCATCAGTTTTGTCTGAGAAAAACCCTAGATTTTTCTTACTTTTCTAGAGTAATTTTTCTTGTTTTTTCCCTCCCAAGATAGGTATTTTTTCTTGTTTCCCCCCAAGACAGATAAGATAGTTCTTTAGTAGAATATTCTAATAAATCTCTTTACAAGTCCTCTCTATTTCCGCACTACACACAAAATTGCATATGTACAGTAGAAGTTCGTATCTAGACCTTTGTGTATCCTCGATTTGCATACTCATCACTCTGGAGAGGGTGAAAGAATTGGATATGACAAGTAAGTGCAAGCTGAGTACAATAACTGCAAATTACTGTATATAACTGATATAATCATCCCCATATATGAATTGTAGGAAGTCTGTCTCTTGTAGATGCTGGAGCAACAATACACAATGATGAATATGATGACCATAGCCAGCACTACTGTATCTAGCTCAGACATTCCCAAACCTTGGTCCTCAAGGCACACTAACAGTACAGGTTTTAGTGATATCCATGCTTGAGCACAGGTGACTTAATTAGTACCTCAGTTATTTTTGACTTAACCATCTGTACTGAAGCCTGGAAATCACTAAAACCTGCACTGATAGTGTGCCTTGAGGACTGCTTGATCTAGCTGCTTCTGATTGGCTGATTGTATATTGACCCTTGTAGATGAGGGCTCTTAAAACATTATTCTCACAGATATTATATGCAAATCATAAGTAATCTTTAACATTACTTAATTGATGTCTATTTGAAATACTGCATGTAAGATAATTCCTGTTTCTCTACCCTCTCTTTGTGCCTTGATATCACTGTCCTTGTCTCACATTAGTATTTCCTTTATCTTTTTTGTGTTGTCTCTCTTCCCTCAACTTCTTTCTCTACTCTCACCTCTATAGCCAAGGTGGATAAAAAGCTATTAGGCAATAGGCACCCAAATTATCCCCCTCTTCAGGCACCTTTCCATCAGGTGGTTCTTTTCCACCTTTCATCCTCACACTTTCTATGTTTTGAGCAGTTGGTGGGCAGGCAGAGATGGAGAATCTTAGCATTTATAATGCCTGTGTTTATACTGGATACTGCTTCTCTTTACTTCTTTCTATAAACCCTTACTCCCTGATTACCTAATATATGATGGCTCTACAGGCTAATACCTGCCCTAGACACACATTGTACATGTACCCCATGTTAGATTTTGTTTTGGTTATAAGCCATCATCGTGTTTTGGTTTTGGCAAAATGACCCATAATAAACGTTGATAAAAACAACAGACCCAAGCCGGGACTTGATTCCACTCAGAATCCCTTAGTTTGGGTGTATTAGTAACTCAGAAAAACTGAACAACACATCTCTAATTGATATATACCCTAACACAGTGACATATAGAACTATTTTAATAACACAGTTTATTTGTTATTGATATATTTTGTAATCTTTTTATATAGCAGAAAGTGGCTTTTGTTACCAGTCCTGTGATACTGTATGTACTGTCATATTAAGTGGCTGCCATGCCCCCTATACATCTTACAGTATTACAGTATTGAGCGTGAGATCCTCATGATCTATATGAGGATGATAATGTGAGAAATATGAGGAAATTCCAGCCACCCAGCACAGCCTCTAATCTGACAGCAGAGACTGCAGACTCAGTAGTATCAGCTTCCATTCCCTGACGTATGGAGACACTTTGGATGTGATTGAATAACAGACACATTCTGACTTGTGAGTATGCTACAACCTTTGATGTGTATTATACAGCAACATCACACATTTATATTAAAAAAGGCATTCAGATACTCAACTGATAATGCTGTGTGAACTATAAATCAAATCAATCAATCAATCTCTCTCTCTCTCTCTCTCTCTAATATATATATATTACCCCCATAATGTAAGTCATGAAAAGTTTGTTATACTCTACGTCTGGTAAAAGCATATGGAGCCTATTTAAAAAAAAAATGTGATGGGGCCAATCTATCAATCCTAGTTGTTGCATATTGCAGTATTAAGGAATCATTTTTGTAGCTATTTACCAATGAGCTTGTGCTGGGTCATCAGCTCTGATAAGAATCTGTCCTGGTGAAGAGCTTAACAGTGAAGCAAGCTCTATAACTAACACTCTGCTGTAGATTCTGACACAGCACTTGCGCAACATGTGCAGCACCATTGTGTGAAAACAACTGCATCTGTGCACAGTGGCAGCCTCAGTGAGATCACAAGATTCCTCTACTGTAAGTATGCATCCTTATGAACAAGGCAGCTAGGACAATCTTTAAATACTGTTGTATTAGTTGATAGGAAAAGCTCTGAAATGTATAATGGGTCTATTTACGAAGCCTTAGATGGAGATAAAGTACCAGCCAATCGGCTACCTGCCGTGTCACAGGATGTGTTCGAAAATTGACAGTTAGGAGCTGGTCCACTGGTACCTCCATCCACTTTATCTTCATCTTAAAATGGGAATACACTATTCAATTATGTGGCAGATAATCTGCCAGATCTGGCTGGTTGGAATGAAAATCTGGTAATGGATGAGAGCAAATTACAATAGACCATTTGCTCCAAAACACTGGAAAAACTGCTGTACATACAAATTGGCTAAATCGTGGATTAAACTAATTTATCTGAATGACAGGTTTTGCCCATTTTACCATGTTTGGGAGCAAACATCTTACAACTGTAATCTTACAGTTTAGTAAATAGACCCCTATCTTTTTGAGATATTAGAAATAGTGCCAGACTCAGACTGCTATGTCCATCTATATAATATAAGCAAGAAAGTGTGTGTTTGTCTGTTTGTACTTATGCATGACCAGAGTTTTGTACCTAGCGCCACCAAATTTGGCATGGCGGTGTAGTTTGACCAGGGTTAGATTTTTGCCTAGGTTTGAACTTTGTCAGGGCCAAAGAGGTTTACATGGTGGCCACCAACTAGGCTGTGGAGTCTCTGTATTGAAATTTTTATATAAACAACTTTGCTCAGATTTTTTCCCAGTGCAAAAAGTGCACTGATCTGAAGGCACAGGATGATATTTACCAGTGGAGGCAAGTAGAGCTCCAACGGAAGGGCAGTGAGATCAACTGTCACACTGCACCTGCACTGATAGTTACTAACCATGGTCTCTAAAGTTGGTCTGTAGAGAATTCTACTTAGCAATAATTTCTGTTCTAAAGCAATTTCTGTTCTGCAGTGATTTCTGAAGTGCAGTGATTTTGGAAGCTACAGTATACGGACTTCTGTTCTGTAAATCAGTCTGCTCCTGATATACCCCATACCAGTCAGAGAATATGCATGTCTGCACAGACATTTACTCCTGATTTTTATTGTTTTTCGGGTATGAATGAGTTCTGTGTTTCTTCTCAAAGCTTCCCCCTTTAGTATGCCACATTTCAACTAAGTTTACTTCTTTTCACAAAAGTGTGTTCCGTTTTAGGACCAGTCACTATTAAAGCACAACCACAGACTAAAATTCAGAGAACCCATGCCCCCAAAAAAAGAAAAAAATTATCTAGTCTGGGTTGCAGCTTCTTATCTGTTAGAATTAAAAGAGTAGCAAAACCAGAGGAGACTTCAGAGGAAGTACATGCACGCTTGGCACCTCAACAAGAGACAAGCAGTCACTTGAGAGAGAGAATCAAGTCACTCAATGCAAGGCTAGCATACCAATCTGCTGGTGCTCCTAGACATGCAGCATCCCAGGTCATAGAGTACCCAGCTGCAAGACAAATGGTATTTTCTGAAGAAAAGAAAAATATAAGTTATAATTTATGTGGCTATCACATAAAAAAAATCATTGATATTGATGTTGGAATGTGAGAGTGCAAATGTGAAAATAATGACCTCAGCACAATGGTGAGGAAACCCTCAGCAGAAAGAGGTTAATCTGCAACTTTATATTCATTTTTTGCAACAAAAATACTAATCCTTAGTACTGTTACTAGTACAGTATACAGAGAGCTGTTATTAACAACAGCGCAGCCGGGACGGATGCCCCATAACCCCCACACATAGCTACATCACCAGCATGAGGGACATTGTGGCATATGTGAACTGAGGTTTCTGTATGGCATAATCTGAGTTGTTCCAACTACAGTGTGTGTATCACATTTGTGGTGCTGGGGCTATATACACAGTATTGGTTTTGAAAACATTGCCAGCATATCTTATTAACAATTTTATTGGTAGGGGGCTCTCCCAAGTTAGCTACCATAGAGCCCCATAAACCTTAATCCAGCCATGACTATAAGAAAATTAAAATGCAAAATAAAAAAAACAAAAAAAATCTGGGTAAAAAGGCAAAAGACAGAGGTCTGATACAAGTGACCCGCAACCAGGGTTTGAGTGGCCCACCGGGGTGCAGGGGAAACCCACTGCTTGGAGACCTCCTCCTCTAAGGATCAGGTTCCAGACTATGCACTTGAATTATACATTATACATGTTACCTTATACTGTACAGATTATGGTGTATTCTCTACAGTGCATTGCTGTAATTAATCTGGTACATTATCATGCATGCACAAGCAGTATTTACTTAATTTATCAAGGGGCCCAGCCAATGAACTCTCTCATGATTTGGCAAACCAATGTGGCTGCTGGTCACAACTCCTCTGGACACTTTCCACACCCCTAAACATGGGCCCCTATGACTGGATTTCCCCCTAGTGGACTCTTCATGCCCCAGTTCGACACTGCCCGCACAATGCCTTGCACCATGCATCATTATGTTTAATCTGCGATTTATTACCAATTCTCTTGTGACAAAATACTAATATTAAATATCTAGGATACTATGAGTAAATTGGTATGCAACTAATATGTAAAATACAGGAAAAAAATATGCAAGTGTGGGAGAGAGAACAGAGGACATTTTATATGGCTATAGTGACATAAAATTCTGAATAGCAGGCTGAATGAAGCAGCTGTGATAAGTGGAGGTATCCATGGTTACCGTGGGCCTATGAGTTGACTGAGGAATCTGGTGATGGGAGTGGCTTAGCCCTTAAAAGGAGAGGACTTTCCTCAGAGAAAATTGAACAGTGAAGTGCTCTGCGTTTGTTTTGTACTGAACTGTGTATTATTTGTGAAGTTGTGGTATTTTTCTTCTTATTTCTTTTCAATCTTTACTAATCTTTAATCTTTTCACCCCCCTTTTGTTCTTTGACTTTTTCTTTATCTATCTTTCTACTTTCTAACATGCCGAGGCCCAGTCGTGCTGTGCGTCCCCCTATCCGTTTGATTGAAAGCGGTGACAGGGACGTTGCTGTGTTAGTGTCAGGGAGGGGACAGCATTTGTCAGTACAAGGATGGGGTCAAACCAGGAATAATGTGGGTAATGCCGCCACCAGGGTTTGGGCTCGACCGCCTGAGAGGCTTTTGGCGGGCGAAGCAGAGGCCGGGTCAGCAGCGTGTCTGTGTCCTGAGCTGTTGGTTCAACTCGTGTTGTGGGAATTGATTCTACAGAACTAATTACCGATAGTACAACGTCACGAAGCGTTGGTGCTATGGTGGAGTCACGGAGCAGGGTGTTGAGGAGAGCGGAAACATCTCGGGGAGTTACCTCAGGAGTGCATGTGCCGGAGGCACACCGCGGTCGCCCCGTGGGCCCGCGGGGGACCGTGGCTGCTAGAGGTGGTCGTCGCAGCACTGTTCTTTCTAGAGGTGAGCAAAATGAAAGAGGAACAAGGGAACAATTGTTGGTGCAAGGAGAGGGAGCACCTAACAGAGGAATTAATGGGGGTCCGGTTAGATCAATAGATACCGGGGCTGACACGGTTGTAGCAGGCCAGCGCGCGGGCACCTCTGGCATGAGAAATGCTGAAAGGCAGCAAGGAAGGCCCGCCACTGTGAATATTAGGGGTAAAAAAGAGGTGCCCGTAGTACATAGAATGAGGGGCACAGTGTCGGGAAGGTCATACGCTGATGCTGTGCGTTTTGGACTTAATGGCGCTGGATGGAACTCGTCTGAGGTAGCGGCCATATGCACTTCAGTTATATCAGCACTGGTACCGGTTCTGACTGCTAGTCATACTGAAGGGAATTCCTCCGGTTTGCATGGGGATGACGTAAGTGATTTAGCGGCCGCTGTTTCACGGGCCAGAACGGGTGGAAGGAATAGGGGCAATATGAATCCTAATGAGTGTCTGGTAGATGATTCTCCTTGCATTTCTCCAGCAAAGTCCTTTCGATTCATTGGCACTTCCAATGCCCAATGGCGTAACATAGATTCCATCCTACAGAAACACTGGCAAGTGTTGAAAACAGACAGTGATCTTAATAAAATTTTACCAGCTAATGTTAAGTGTAGCTGGCGGAGATCGCCCAATGTGCGGGACAAGTTAGTGCATAGTCACATGTCAAGGATAGATCTGAAGACAATCACGCAGGGTTCCATGTGCTGTGGCCGCTGTAAAGCCTGCAAGTTTATGGTCCCTGTAAAACATTATACGGACAAATTCAACAAAAAATGGACTATACCAAGCCTTATTACATGCACAACAGTTGGCACTGTCTATCATCTAGAGTGTCCCTGTAAGAAAGCCTATATTGGGAAAACAACCAGGCCCTTAAAAGTCAGACTATTAGAACATGTGGGCAACATACGTAATGTCGACAGGGACCGCAGTAACTTTAGAATTATTTCACCTGTGGCGAGGCATTTCCAACAATTTCACAACAGTGACCCCAGCGGACTCAGAGCCTTTGGGATGAAACATATCAGATTGGGAATACGCAGTGGGGATCTCGACTCAGAACTTTTGAAAACCGAGACCAAGCTGATATTCCTTATGAATACTTTAAATCCTTCTGGTCTCAATGAGACCAACAGTTACAGTCCCTTCTTATGAATACATGGTGAACATGATTTCTCACAAAGCAGCGAACAAAGCTTGCCTCTTTGGACACAACTATTCCCATGTTCAATTAATTAGAATTAGTCGGTTAGAAGTCCCAGCATCTCACACTAATTTAGCATATAACGAGAACCCCCACTCTGCTCACGGTCCCAGGACGGTAGTATACCATGGTAATAATGGAACTAATTATGATTATAGCCCTAAAGAGCTCATGTGACAGGAAAATTCCGATTTTTGAATATATTAAATCACACTAGGTCACTGGGTCATACTTAGAAGGCCCCTACATGCAGGTTCAACTACAAACACACATACGTGCTACATGTCTTAGTATCGAACATATATAATACAATAAGGCAGAGTACTCCAAGGCAACGTATGTTTTCATTGACAGTACATCAGTTGGAATAAATCCTTCTATTATCCATTTATAATAAATAGATGCACCTTTACTGTCCCCTTCTCTTTAAAAATAAGCAGTACTTTTTAAATCAGTATTTTGTCATTTCAATCTTGCAGTCGCCACTATATGTAGGTTTAACTGCAAGTACATACATGTACTAGAGGTTTAAAATTTGAGCACTGCACATATGCAATACAACGAGTCAAGGTACCTCGTGGCATCAGTTGCAGCAAATCCTTTTATCATTTATTCTCACCAATTTAATGCACTTTGTCCACTGCCCCCCTTTTTCTTCTAAAGTAACACTAATGTAATTGGGTATTCTGACACTTTAATTTTGCTACTAAGAGGTATTGACGGCAGAATTTATGCCATTCCCACGTATTCAATATTAATATTCTTTCACATATCTTCCGTCATGTTATTATATATATATATATATTTTTTTTTTTTTATCCAAATAATATATTTTTTCACCTCATTTTACATTTTTTACTCTTTATTTTTCATTTAACTTATCAATCATTTATTCACAAGCTTTAGATGGCTTTTTAGTTAATTTGCACCATGCACGAGTATTAGAGGTTGTTTTTCGTTTGCACCTTTTGTTTTTATCCACATTATTATCACATAGCAGCGGCACTTTACAATTCTAGTGAACAACCCAAATCAACACCAACCACTTAACCCGATTCTGTTTTTCCTACGTTTCTTAAATCTTAAATGAACACTCTCATTTTATTAGTGAAGACGGACAAGGTGCTAGATTATTAATATTAGAACAATTCCACACATGCATTTTTTTTTTTAATGTGGACAGCATGGGACGGGACGAGTATACATGTAAGAATTCCAGTTAGTAATCACACCCACATATTGTATGGGGTGATTTGGCAATTTAGGAGACAGCACAGCATGTAGAATTGCAATTCCATTTGAAAGACAAAATGAGCCTGACATTATCTGTCAAACCCCAATGAGGAGTTACGTAGGGGAATCAGATGAACATAGGGGACCCGGATTAAGGGATTTATATACAGTAAGATCACAGACCTAACTGACTCAGAAATATCAATTTACATATATGTTATCCCACTGAGAAGTGATCGCGAGAGGTACCTCACGAGTAGTATAGCTATAATCATTTCCCAGTACTATGAGCAAGAGAGGGTTAAACCCGTTACCATAGAGACAGCTGAGACGCCACTACGACTGACTAATATCATCGATCCTTAGCAAAACATTATTTAGGATAAATTGAAAATTCAACGAGGGGTAATCAGTGAGCATTGTCTAAATTAGCCCAGCTGAGGCGGTCATGTGACCGCAGGGCAGTACGAGATTGGCTCATTCATAGGATAAATCTCCTGTCAGGAGAGACATTCGGGTTAAGCCTCGAAAAAGCTTGTTGCGAAATGCGCGCATCGGCATTGTGGTCTGCTCCGATGCTGTTGCACTGACCGTTATACTTCATTTTGTGTACCCGGGGTTATCAGAGTACTGCACGGCGAACACGGAAACACCCGTGGATCGGACAAATGCCGATCAAAAGCTGATGCAGTCGAGATACCCACAAACAATAGTATCTTTGATACCTGTATCATATATTGCAATTGCATGATAACTGACAGGCTCTGCACAGTGTGTTCGGGAACATCCGCTAATCGGACAAATGCTGATTAGTCTCAACACTGCTGCAGCGCCGTCACTTGTATTAGGAATAGGCTTTTAATACCCAATTGAGGGTGTATGATAGGTGATATGCACTGCACAATGAGCATGGGAACACCTTGCTAATCGGACGATTGCTGATCAGCTCATAGATTGTGGCAGTGCTATCATCTATATTTAAAATAGGCTCTTGACAATAAATCACTATTGCGCATCCAGAGGTGTCCCAGCACTGCACGGCCAGTACCGGCAAAGCCTAAGTCATGTCCCAGCTGTTATGGCTTTAGATACCCAGTGGGATACATAACTGATAGTACCATCTAGCCACATGCATATTGTATACGCATAGGACTGTTAGTCAGTGCGCAGAGAATATAGGAACACTGGGGTTCCTACATATACAAATCAAGAGCAGCTCTATATTATTTTATTTCTGTTAGGTGTGTCCTGTGTCCAGACTACTCACACTGCTAACATATGACAAATATTAAGATTTGAAATTTAACTGGATACAAGTGTAAAAAACACATACAGATGCAATTCATTTATCCAGTGTATTTCAGTGTTACCACTAATATTGTCCCTGTCAGCATTAATAGCAGGGACAGACGGCTCCCACAAGATAAATGAGAATACTCATAGATTAGATCATCGTTGTGAGAATGAGATCCCTGTCCTGGGAGATTGGGATGCTCCCGACATAGGAATATCCAGGGTAGCACATTACCACACAGTGATTAGGGTAACATTTGCCAATAAATACATACACAGTATGAGAATTAATGCCAATTAGACGCATGCCTATTAGGTTACTGGGCACACCATAGCCATTCCTGTGATTTATTACACTAGTATGTATGGCTTATTGCACATACTTCTCAGATTTTATGCAGACCTAGTGGTCTGATTGTCTGTAGCAGTTTTGTGACATATGGGATTCAGTACCCTGCCATCATTGTGATTGGGGATTCAGGGTAGAATAGATACCCGCATATTGGTCAAATTGCTCCATAAAATCTATTTAAAATAGCGAGCAGTTGGTTTCATGCATTACAATTTGAGCCTTTAATTATTCAACATCTGTGGACACCAGTCACAGGTGTGAGCAGCAGAATTTACGGCGGTTATTTCCGCCCCATATGATACAGTGAATTTAAATCTACAGTGGGTTATCAAATGATGGGTACTTTGAAATGTATTTAAATTGTGTTTTTCTCTATTAGGGGTATATAATACATATAAATTATATTAAATTGATTATAAAAACATACCCTATAAGAGAGTCAGTGCAACCAAAGGAGCGGACACATTTTTTAATTCTCATCACTTTTCTATCTTAGAGCACATTTCTGGATTTCTCATCCAATTTTAACCCTATTTTTCGCACACTGTCCGAAATATCGGTCTCTTAATACAATGTATCAATAAAAGTTAAATTTTATTTAATTTTTGTGCACCTAGCAGTACCACCCCATTTTTCTTCTTGTGTATTAGGTGTTATTCATGATTGTCTTAGGTAGCACCCCCGACATGAGATTATAGGAGTTTTCCAGATATATTAATCGGGGTCCTCCCCAGATATTTTCCTATGGAATTTTGAGAGTGCAGATTTTTCTTTGTTTCTTGTTGTAAGTTGATGTTGAGACAAGCTCAATCATTACTGGGGTCTCTCAATTTTGCTTGCCGAGTTATACCCATGGGTAAGGTCTTCAGCAGGAAGTTGGAGAGAGCTACAGCGGGTGTTAAAAAACCTAGTCATTTTATAAGATTATCCAAAGAAATTCGTTGGGATCTACACATTTGGGAGGAGCTTTTGGCTACCTTTAATGGTGTTCTCATTTGGCAGTCCATACCAATATACTACATATATCCAATGTAGAGTTGCAATTATTCACCGATGCGGAAGGTTCTACGGGTTTTTTTAGCATACTTGGAGGGTAGGTGGTGTGCTTCCCCATGGCCTAAAACCTGGTTTGAGGAGGGACTCACTAGTAACATGTTATTATTAGAATTATTCCCTGTCATGGTTGCTCTGGAGTTATGGCATGAGGTCTTGACCAATCTGTCAGTAGTTTTTTGGTGTGACAATTTGGGTGTGGTTCACGCGATTAATAGTCAGAGAGCTTCCGGCCTTCCTGTGCTGCGATTGTTGGGTCAGATTGTTTTGCGCTGCCTTCAATCAAATATAAGTTTTTGCGCTAGGCATGTTCCAGGCATTGAAAACGGTGTGGCAGATGCGCTATCGCGTCGAGTGGCGCAGGTTTAGGGTGCTAGCTGCGAATGTATCTGGTGACCCTTGCCCGTCTTATGCCTGGCAGGTGATACGCCCGGATTGGAGGTCTTAGCTCTACGATCCTTGGCTCCTTCCACCCTCCGAGGGTACAGAAATGCTATGGGAGAGTGGGAGAGATATGTCCGTTTGCATCAAGACCAAGGTAAGACTGATTATGCAATGTGATTGGATTACGTTTGGGAATGTTTTAGAGCAGGCAGGTCAAGAGGGTTTGTAACACGCTTACTGTCTGCTTTTTCTTATTTCTTGAGACTTGAAGGCCGGCATGATTTTACTAAATCTTTCTTTCTAGCAAGGATTCTTAAAGGATGGGCTCGAGTGATGCCCCCTGTACAAGATGCACGAAGGCCAATAACCATTTCAATATTGCGGCGCATGGCGTTCCTGTTGCATGATGTCTGTGCATCTGATTACGAAGCACTCTTATTTAAATTGTGTTTCGTCATGGCCTTTAGAGTCAGTGAACTGGTGTCAGCTTCGAAAAAAGCAATGTCACCTATGCTTCGTGAAGATGGAGGCTTATGGTGCAAAGTACAATGTTCCAAAACGGACCAACTAGGCAAAGGTTGTTGGGTTGTTTTGAGATGTGTGGAAGACAAGGAGATTTGTCCAGTGGCCTTGGCGAGGGTTTATTTGAGAACAAGGACTGATATGCCAGGTCCATGGTTGCAGAATATGGATGGTATGCCGGTGACTCAATTTTAATTTAGATGGGTGCTGGAACGTTGTATTTGCACAATGGGTTTGCCAGTATCGAGATACGGTACCCATTCATTTCGGATAGGTGCGGCGACAACAGCAGCCGCTGAAGGCTGTTCGAGCGGGCAAATTAGAGCTCTGGGGAGGTGGAAGTCTGATGTATTTCGGAAATATTTCAGGTTTTGACCTGTTGGATAAAAATCAAACTTGAGGTTTCAGCCACTTGTCATATTTGGGGGTCTTGAGGAATTTTTTATCCTGTCAAGTGCCTTAAGCCTTGGGGTTCATACCTGCTTGGCAGGTGTGTTTTTCGCCTCTCATCAAGTCTGATCCCTCATACCCATCCCCCTTTTCATCCCCGCTTCAAAAATTCTCACCTTAGAGACCAAATTAAACTATTTAAAAAAAAAACATTTTAGTATGTTTATAATGGGATGTTTTTGAGTAATGTTGTTTCAATAATTTTGTGTTAGTGGTTTTTTGTATGATAAGGTTCTGTGAATGGTTTTTGTATTTTCAGATTTGCGCTTGGACGAGTGTCCGATATGGATTATTGGGCACTCATACGTTTACTATGGTGAAAGATCTGGTGTGGAGTGCCTTCAGTCCCCTGAAGCTAATCTTGTCAGATGGATCGGTGTGAGGGGACTTCGCTGGGAGCAAGTCATGCCCCTATTTTGGCAACAGTCGGAGAGGTCGGGATACCCGCTGAGGGTGGTGTTCCATGCTGCTGGAAATGATTTGACCAGAAGGACTGGTCTGGATCTTCGCAAAACTATAGTTAGGGACTTAGTTAGTTTGCAGAACAGGTTGTGCTTTCTGAGTGCGGGATGGTCGGACATTATCCCTCGTTTGGTTTGGAGAGATGCGGACAGACCGGCTGCCATAGAGTTGGTCCGGCGCCGGATCAATTCTGTGGTGGGCAGGGCTGTTAGTGAAAATTGGGGGTTTGTGGTCCCACATCCCTCAATTTTAGTTTCTGCCCCTCATCTTTACATGGCCGATGGTGTCCATCTGAATTTGAGGGGTATGGAAATTTTTATGGAGGATCTGTTGTTCGCTGTTTTTAGTCAGGAATTTTATTGATAGGTAGGAGGAGTTTAGGAGTAGTAAGAAGAGTTTTAAGGTAGAGGTATGGTGGCGGGGGTTTCGTTGAAACTGTGGCGGGTTGGGACGGCCTGAAATTGTGGCTGTAATTTAAAGAGTTTTATAGGTGCTCAGGAGATGTGAAGGTGGTGGAGTTTGATACATTACGGGGCCGGAGTTCCATCGGACCCGGTGGGCTTCGGTCTCTGGTGGAGTTGGTACACACCTGAGCACCTTTTGGTTGGGAGTTGGGGAATACCTTGAGTGGAGAGTTGGCCAAGGTATTCCCAATAAAGAGCAAGTAACACACGGGGTGACAAATGGCCCATTATGGCCCCTTGTGATGTGTGGGGGGCGGGGCTGAAATTGGGCCCTTTAAAGCCTCCACTTGTGATGTGATGTGGGCTGGGCTGAAATTGGGCCCTTAAAGCCCCCTTGTTATGCGATGGAGGCCGGGCTGAAGTTGGGCCCTTGCCTCCTCTTGTGTTTTGATCATCCACAGTTAAAAGGTTTAAAAGGTTAGAATAAATAGGGACTTTATTTAAATAGGCCGTCCCTCCTTGCCACCATACCATTTGTTTAATAAAAGCTGACAATTTTATTGGCAAACATTATTCTGGTGTCAGTGTCAGTTATTTCTTTTATGGATGTTGGTGTATGCGCATGAATGAAGAACAGTCTATGATAGACATTTTATCGCTGCCCGTGGCAGTGTCTTTGTCACAGCAGGTATTTTGTGTCACATGGGGCCTAATTCCGAGTTGATCGCTGCAGAAAACTTGTTAGCAGTTGGGCAAAACCATGGGGGTCATTCCGAGTTGTTCGCTCGTTGCCGATTTTCACAACGTAGCGATTAAGGCAAAAATGCGCATACGCATGGTATGCAGTGCGCATGCGCTAAGTATTTTACCACTAAACTTAGTAGATTTCCTCACGTCCGAACGAAGAATTTTCATCGTTGTAGTGTTCGGAGTGTGATTGACAGGAAGTGAGTGTTTCTGGGTGGAAACTGACCGTTTTCTGGGAGTGTGCGGAAAAACGCAGGCGTGCCAGGATAAAACGCAGGAGTGACTGGAGAAACGGGGGAGTGGCTGGCCGAACGCAGGGCGTGTTTGTGACGTCAAACCAGGAACGAAACGGGCTGAGCTGATCGCAATGTAGGAGTAAGTCTCGAGCTACTCAGAGACTGCTAAGAAATTTCTATTCGCAATTCTGCTAATCTTTCGTTCGCAATTCTGCTAAGTTAAGATACACTCCCAGAGGGCGGCGGCCTAGCGTGTGCAATGCTGCTAAAATCTGCTAGCGAGCAAACAACTCGGAATGAGGGCCCATGTGCACTGCAGGGGAGGCAGATATAACATGTGTAGAGAGAGTTAGATTTGGGCGGGGCGTGTTCAAACTGAAATCTAAATTGCAGTGTAAAAATAAAGCAGCCAGTATTTACCCTGCACAGAAACAAAATAACCCATCCACATTTAACTCTCTCTGCAAATGTTATATCTGCCACACCAGCAGTGCACATTGTTTTGCCCAACTGCTAACATGTTTTCTGCTGCGATCAAGTCGGAATTACCCCCATGGTGCAAAAAGGATAGATGTATGAGGACACATCTCTGTGGTGATTTTGAATCAGAACAGGCCATTGCATACAGACTTGGTAACTTTAACTCGAGCTCTGGTTCAAAAACCTCAAGGAGTAAAAGCATTCATCTCTGCAGCTGCTCTAGCAATAAAGGACACCATATAATGTGACTGAACCTTACACGTACTGTCAGATCATTGTTCTGTTTTCCTGGAAAGAGTATTGGCCTGGATATTCCCTGGTCCTGGTATGTTCTGTATTTGTGATAGATGTCCTGGTCTTTTACATTCCCTCTCGGACTTCTTGAAAAGCTTTATAACTAGTGACTTTTGACCTGCTCTGTATTTTTCCCATATGTTATTATTGGACTTAGGTTGTCACTGTATTTTCCAGCAAGTAATTTATGTTTTTACTTTCTCTGTCTGGTATTTTGTTTTGCACTACTCTTGTATTCTGACTCTTGCTCTCTTGGTTTACTTCAGACTTGTTAAATAAACATTGAAAAAATGAGCTTGTTGTGTCAGACCCCGGCCCGGACTGCCCATCTGGCACTTCTGGCATATGCCATAGGGGCGATGGGCTGGGATGCCGCCATCTTTGTGATTGGAGTGGCTGCATGTGACGTCATGCAGCCACCCGATTCTGCCCACGGCATGCCCCCCTGTTTGCCCCACCATGCATCCATTTACCTGATGCTGCCCCCACAATGCGCCATCTCCGCCTAGGAAATGGCGCATTGCCACCCCCCCTCCCGCCTACAAATGCCTCTGTCTGATTGACAGGCAAAGGCATTTGTATTTACTGCGGGGCACCCATGTGGGTGCATGAGCATTGTATTTTTTGCATTTGGATCGCGAGTTACAATCCGACCTGAATAAGCTCCTTTGTCCTGTGGTGTATTACTTAATCATAAAAGGAATCAGACAAAGAGATGCATCCAAAGGAGGATTGAGATGAAAAACCAGCCAGGAAAATTTGTGGAAGCAGCCCTAAATCATACCTCCCAACTGACCCAATTTTCACAGGACAGTCCCATTTTTTGGGGACTGTCCCGCTGTCCCACTCACGGGTCGCAGTGTCTCGGGGTGGGGGCAGTTGGGAGGCTTCTGTCACTTGCTGCATTGAATAGACGCTGTGCACATGCGTCCTGACTGCCGGGATCTCGACTGCCAGTAAATCATACCGAACCCATCCACACTTTACATTAATATAACAATGCCCACACAAATTATATTACTACCATCTCACACATTACTATAATTACCATCACACACACACCTATACAATAATGCGATCTTACAAACACATGATATTAAAACCTATCACACAAATACACACAGATATATGTATATTATTAATACCATCACACACACACACACACACACACACACACACACACACACACACACACACACACACACAGATTGATATATGTATATTAATACCATGACACTCATACACACAGCTATACATATATTACCATTGCACATAGTATACTGAAAACATCACACGCACAGATTACAGATATACTGTACACATATAAATACAACTAAAAACATTATATTAAAACCATCAAACACACTGTTTGCTGATGTTTACATGTGCTTTAACTAGTGATGAGCGGGTTCGGTTCCTCGGGATACGAACCCCCCCCGAACTTCACCCATTTTACACGGTTCCGAGGCAGCCTCGGATCTTCCCGCCTTGCTCGGTTAACCCGAGCGCGCCCGAACGTCATCATCCCACTGTCGGATTCTCACGAGATTCGTATTCTATATAAGGAGCCGCGCGTCGCTGCCATTTTCACTCGTGCTTTGGAGATGATAGCGAGAGGACGTGGCTGCGTTCTCTCAGTTTCTGTGTTCAGTGTGCTGCAAATATCTGTGCTCAGTGTGCTGCAAATACCTGTGCTCAGTGTGCTGCAAATATCTACGTTCTCTGCCTGAAAACGCTCCATATCTGTGCTGCATTGTAGGAGGACAGTGCAGAATTTTGCTGACCACCAGTATATATATAGCAGTACGGTACAGTAGTCCACTGCTCTACCTCTGTGTCGTCAAGTATACTATCCATCCATACCTGTGCTGCATTATAGTTGTGCGCAGTATTTAGTAGGAGGACAGTGCAGAATTTTGCTGACCACCAGTATATATATAGCAGTATGGTACAGTAGTCCACTGCTCTACCTCTGTGTCGTCAAGTATACTATCCATCCATACCTGTGCTGCATTTTAGTTGTGCGCAGTATATAGTAGGAGGACAGTGCAGAATTTTGCTGACCACCAGTATATATAAATATATGTAGCAGTACGGTACAGTAGTCCATTGCTCTACCTCTATGTCGTCAAGTATACTATCCATCCATACCTGTGCTGCATTTTAGTTGTGCGCAGTATATAGTAGGAGGACAGTGCAGAATTTTGCTGACCACCAGTATATATATAGCAGTACGGTACAGTAGTCCACTCCTATACCTCTGTGTCGTCAAGTATACTATCCATCCATATCTGTGCTGCATTTTAGTTGTGCGCAGTATATAGTAGGAGGACAGTGCAGAATTTTGAGGACCACCAGTATATATATAGCAGTACGGTACAGTAGTCCACTGCTCTACCTCTGTGTCGTCAAGTATACTATCCATCCATACCTGTGCTGCATTTTAGTTGTGTGCAGTATATAGTAGGAGGACAGTGCAGAATTTTGCTGACCACCAGTATATATATAGCAGTACGGTACAGTAGTTCATTGCTATACCTACCTCTGTGTGGTCAAGTATACTATCCATCCATACCAGTGCTGCATTATAGTTGTGCGCAGTATATAGTAGGAGGACAGTGCAGAATTTTGCTGACCACCACTATATATATAGCAGTACGGTACAGTAGTCCACTGCTCTACCTCTGTGTCGTCAAGTATACTATCCATCCATACCTGTGCTGCATTTTAGTTGTGCACAGTATATAGTAGGAGGACAGTGCAGAATTTTGCTGACCACCAGTATATATATAGCAGTACAGTACAGTAGGCCATTGCTATTGATATATATTACTGGCATATAATTCCAAACATTAAAAAATGGAGAACAAAAATGTGGAGGGTAAAATAGGGAAAGATCAAGATCCACTTCCACCTCGTGCTGAAGCTGCTGCCACTAGTCATGGCCGAGTCGATTAAATGCCATCAACGTCGTCTGCCAAGGCCGATGCCCAATGTCATAGTAGAGAGCATGTAAAATTCAAAAAACAAAAGTTCAGTAAAATGACCCAAAAATAAAAAAAAAGCTTCTGATGAGAAGCGTAAACTTGCCAATATGCCATTTACGACACGGAGTGGCAAGGAACGGCTGAGGCCCTGTCCTATGTTCATGGCTAGTGGTTCAGCTTCACATGAGGATGGAAGCACTCATCCTCCCGCTAGAAAAATGAAAAGACTTAAGCTGGCAAAAGCACAGCAAAGAACTGTACGTTCTTCTAAATCACAAGTCCCCAAGGAGAGTCCAATTGTGTCGGTTGTGATGCCTGACATTCCCAACACTGGACGGGAAGAGGTGGCGCCTTCCACCATTTGCACGCCCCCTGCCAGTTCCTGATAGTCAAATTGAAGATGTCACTGTTGAAGTACACCAGGATGAGGATATGGGTGTTGCTGGCGCTGAGGAGGAAATTGACAAGGAGGATTCTGATGGTGAGGTGGTTTGTTTAAGTCAGGCACCCGGGGAGACACCTGTTGTCCGTGGGACGAATATGGCCATTGACATGCCTGGTCAAATTACAAAAAAAAATCACCTCTTCGGTGTGGAATTATTTTATCAGAAATGCGGACAACAGGTGTCAAGCCGTGTGTTGCCTTTGTCAAGCCGTAATAAGTAGGGGTAAGGACGTTTACCACCTAGGAACATCCTACCTTATATGTCACCTGGAGCGCATTCATCAGAAGTCATTGACAAGTTCAAAAACTTTGGGTGACAGCGTAAGCAGTCCACTGACAACTAAATCCCTTCCTCTTGTGACCAAGCTCCTGCAAACCACACCACCAACTCCCTCAGTGTCAATTTCCTCCTTAGTTAGGAAAGCCAATAGTCCTGCAGGCCATTTCACTGGCAAGTCTGACGAGTACTCTCCTGCCTGGGATTCCTCCGATGCAACCTTGAGTGTAACACCTACTGCTGCTAGCTCTGCTGTTGTTGCTGCTGGGAGTCGATCATCATCCCAGAGGGGAAGTCGGAAGACCACTTGTACTACTTCCAGTAAGCAATTGACTGTCCAACAGTCCTTTGCGAGCAGGGCTGGCTCCAGGCCTACTAGCACCCTGAGCGAGAAAATGTAAAAGCGCCCCCCAACCCCCTTCGGGGAAAGTGGGCGTGGCATCTGGGAAAGTGGGCGAGGTCTCGTAACTTCACATTATCAAACTATAAATAAATATATTTTCACACCCCCTCTATGCACACAATTAGCAGCCTTGCACAGAACAGCCACAGTAGTGTTCCTTACACACAATGTCTCCAGTATAGTGCCAGATACACATAATGTGCAGTGCTAGATAGACATGATATGCCCCCCAGCAGTGCCAGCTACACATGACATGCCCCGCAGCAGTGCCAGCTACACATAACATACCCCGCAGCAGTGCCAGCTACACATTACATGCCCCGCAGCAGTGCCAGCTTCACACAATATGCCCCCCAGCAGTGCCAGCTACACATGATAGTGTTCACGTTTTAGGGCAGGGTGCTGATCACAAGGAGGGCACATTTTTAAGTTAGGAGGGCAAAATGATGTACATACTGTAATGCTTGGTGCTCCTCCACCCACATGCAGAAGCAGGGACAGTGCGCGCCAAAGGTGCGCAGCAAAAATTTAGGGGCGTTGCTTCGTGGGGAATGTGCGTGACCACATAATAGTGGCAATTCGCATTACACCACACAGTAGTGCAGCTAATACACATTGCACCAGGTAGAATCTCCTAGACACTTTGCGCCAGGCAGAGCACGTTAGCTACTATGCACCAGGTAGAGCACTGAGATACATTGCCTAGCCACAGATGCCTAGTGGGAACACTACATTATATGCCCAACAGCAGTGCCAGCTACACATGACATGCCCCCCAGCAGTGCCAGCTACACGTGACATGCCCCCCAGCAGTGCCAGATACATAAATGGCCACACAGTGCAGATATGCCCCCACAGTGCCAGATACATAAATGCCCCCACAATGCCAGATGCATAAATGACCCCACAGTGCCAGATACATAAGTGCCCGCACAGTGCCAGATACATCAATGACCCCACAGTGCCAGATACATAAATGCCCCCAGTGCCAGAAACATAAATGCCCCCACAGTGCCAGATACATAAATGCCCACAGTGCCAGAAACATAAATGCCCCCACAGTGCAGATATGCCCCCACAGTGCCAGATACATAAATGCCCCCGTGCCACAAAACATAAATGCCCCCAGAGTGCAGAAATGCCCCCACAGTGCCAGATACATAAATGCCCCCAGTGCCAGAAACATAAATGCCCCCACAGTGCAGATATGCCCCCACAGTGCCAGATACATATATGCCCCCCGTGCCACAAAAGATAGATGCCCCCACAGTGCAGATATGCCCCCACAGTGCCAGATACATAAATACCCCGACAGTGCAGATATGCCCCCACAGTGCCAGATACATAAATGCCCCCAGTGCCAGAAATATAAATGCCCCCACAGTGCCAGACACATAAATGACCCCCAGTGCCAGAAACATAAATGCCCCCACAGTGCAGATATGCCCCCACAGTGCCAGATACATAAATGCCCCCGTGCCACAAAACATAAATGCCCCCACAGTGCAGATATGCCCCCACAGTGCCAGATACATAAATGCCCCCAGTGCCAGAAACATAAATGCCCCCACAGTGCAGATATGCCCCCACAGTGCCAGATATATAAATGCCCCCAGTGCCAGAAACATAAATGCCCCCACAGTGCCAGAAACATAAACGTCCTCACAGTGCAGCTATGACTCCACAGTGCCAGATATTCACTTACATCTGCGGTGCTGGGAGACAGGAGGGGGAGTACTGCTGTGGGCGCGGGCGGGCGGACGGATGAAAACTTCTGTATGCGCACTATGCACGCTGCGCGGCACCGGCGTCTAACGTTAGACTCCGGCATCTAACGTCAGACACTGGCGCCGCACAGCGCGCTACATAGCGGGCACACAAGCGGCCGGGGTCGGGGGACACTGAAGGCTGGCTCCAGGCAGGAATATGGCGGCAGCAGCGTGCGGCGCCCATTAAGGGTGGCGCCCCGCGCGGCCGCTCTATTCGAACATGCCTGGGGCTGGCCCTGTTTGAGAGGAAGATGAAATATCACAGCAGTCATCCTGCTGCAAAGCAGATAACTCAGGCCTTGGTAGCCCGGGTGGTGTTAAACGTGTGTCCGGTATCCACCGTTAATTCACAGGGAATTAGACAATTTATTGAGTAAGTGTGTCCCCGGTACCAAATACCATCTAGGTTCCATTTCTCTTGGCAGGCGATACCGAAAATGTACACAGACCTCAGAAAAAGAGTCACCAGTGTCCTAAAAAATGCAGTTGTACCCAATGTCCACTTAACCACGGACATGTGGACAAGTGGAGCAGGGCAGACTCAGGACTATATGACTGTGACAGCCCACTGGGTAGATGTATTGCCTCCCGCAGCAAGAACAGCAGCGGCGGCACCAGTAGCAGCATCTCGCAAACGCCAACTCGTTCCTAGTAGAGATGAGCGGGTTCGGTTTCTCTGAATCCGAACCCGCCCGAACTTCATGGTTTTTTTCACGGGTCCGAGCAGACTCGGATCCTCCCGCCTTGCTCGGTTAACCCGAGCGCGCCCGAACGTCATCATGACGCTGTCGGATTCTCGCGAGACTCGGATTCTATATAAGGAGCCGCGCGTCGCCGCCATTTTCACACGTGCATTGAGATTGATAGGGAGAGGACGTGGCTGGCGTCCTCTCCATTTAGATTATAAGAGAGAGAGATTTACTGGAGCTTAGGACTAGGAGGAGTACTGTAGAAGTGTAGAGAGTGCAGAGAGTTTACTAGTGAGTGACCACCAGACAGTGCAGTTTATTTAATATATCCGTTCTCTGCCTGAAAAAAGCGATACACACAGTGACTCAGTCACATACCATATCTGTGTGCACTGCTCAGGCTCAGCCCAGTGTGCTGCATCATCTATATATATTATATATCTGTCTGACTGCTCAGCTCACACAGCTTATAATTGTGGGGGAGACTGGGGAGCACTGCAGTGCCAGTTATAGGTTATAGCAGGAGCCAGGAGTACATAATATTATATAGTGAGTGACCACCAGACAGTGCAGTTTATTTAATATATCCGTTTTCTGCCTGAAAAAAGCGATACACACAGTGACTCAGTCACATACCATATCTGTGTGCACTGCTCAGGCTCAGCCCAGTGTGCTGCATCATCTATATATATTATATATCTGTCTGACTGCTCAGCTCACACAGCTTATAATTGTGGGGGAGACTGGGGAGCACTGCAGTGCCAGTTATAGGTTATAGCAGGAGCCAGGAGTACATAATATTATATTAAAATTAAACAGTGCACACTTTTGCTGCAGGAGTGCCACTGCCAGTGTGACTGACCAGTGACCTGACCACACTGACCACCAGTATAGTTAGTAGTATACTTATATTGTGATTGCCTGAAAAAGTTAAACACTCGTCGTGTGACTTCACTTGTGTGTTGTTTTTTTTTTTATTCTATAAAAATAAAACTCATTCTGCTGACAGACAGTGTCCAGCAGGTCCGTCATTATATAATATATAATATATACCTGTCCGGCTGCAGTAGTGATATATATATATTTTTTATATCATTTATCATTCAGTCGCAGCAGACACAGTACGGTAGTTCACGGCTGTGGCTACCTCTGTGTCTGCACTCGGCAGGCAGTCCGTCCATAATTGTATACCACCTAACCGTGGTTTTTTTTTCTTCTTTATACATACATACTACTACGACATCTCTTTATCAACCAGTCTATATTAGCAGCAGACACAGTACAGTACGGTAGTTCACGGCTGTGGCTACCTCTGTGTCTGCACTCGGCAGGCAGTCCGTCCATAATTGTATACCACCTAACCGTGGTTTTTTTTTCTTTCTTCTTTATACATACATAGTTACATAGACATCTCTTTATCAACCAGTCTATATTAGCAGCAGACACAGTACAGTACGGTAGTTCACGGCTGTGGCTACCTCTGTGTCTGCACTCAGCAGGCAGTCCATAATTGTATACTAGTATCCATCTCCATTGTTTACCTGAGGTGCCTTTTAGTTGTGCCTATTAAAATATGGAGAACAAAAATGTTGAGGTTCCAAAATTAGGGAAAGATCAAGATCCACTTCCACCTCGTGCTGAAGCTGCTGCCACTAGTCATGGCCGAGACGATGAAATGCCAGCAACGTCGTCTGCCAAGGCCGATGCCCAATGTCATAGTACAGAGCATGTCAAATCCAAAACACCAAATATCAGAAAAAAAAGGACTCCAAAACCTAAAATAAAATTGTCGGAGGAGAAGCGTAAACTTGCCAATATGCCATTTACGACACGGAGTGGCAAGGAACGGCTGAGGCCCTGGCCTATGTTCATGGCTAGTGGTTCAGCTTCACATGAGGATGGAAGCACTCAGCCTCTCGCTAGAAAAATGAAAAGACTCAAGCTGGCAAAAGCAGCACAGCAAAGAACTGTGCATTCTTCGAAATCCCAAATCCACAAGGAGAGTCCAATTGTGTCGGTTGCGATGCCTGACCTTCCCAACACTGGACGTGAAGAGCATGCGCCTTCCACCATTTGCACGCCCCCTGCAAGTGCTGGAAGGAGCACCCGCAGTCCAGTTCCTGATAGTCAGATTGAAGATGTCAGTGTTGAAGTACACCAGGATGAGGAGGATATGGGTGTTGCTGGCGCTGGGGAGGAAATTGACCAGGAGGATTCTGATGGTGAGGTGGTTTGTTTAAGTCAGGCACCCGGGGAGACACCTGTTGTCCGTGGGAGGAATATGGCCGTTGACATGCCAGGTGAAAATACCAAAAAAATCAGCTCTTCGGTGTGGAGGTATTTCAACAGAAATGCGGACAACAGGTGTCAAGCCGTGTGTTCCCTTTGTCAAGCTGTAATAAGTAGGGGTAAGGACGTTAACCACCTCGGAACATCCTCCCTTATACGTCACCTGCAGCGCATTCATAATAAGTCAGTGACAAGTTCAAAAACTTTTGGTGACAGCGGAAGCAGTCCACTGACCAGTAAATCCCTTCCTCTTGTAACCAAGCTCACGCAAACCACCCCACCAACTCCCTCAGTGTCAATTTCCTCCTTCCCCAGGAATGCCAATAGTCCTGCAGGCCATGTCACTGGCAATTCTGACGATTCCTCTCCTGCCTGGGATTCCTCCGATGCATCCTTGCGTGTAACGCCTACTGCTGCTGGCGCTGCTGTTGTTGCTGCTGGGAGTCGATGGTCATCCCAGAGGGGAAGTCGGAAGACCACTTGTACTACTTCCAGTAAGCAATTAACTGTTCAACAGTCCTTTGCGAGGAAGATGAAATATCACAGCAGTCATCCTGCTGCAAAGCGGATAACTGAGGCCTTGACAACTATGTTGGTGTTAGACGTGCGTCCGGTATCCGCCGTTAGTTCACAGGGAACTAGACAATTTATTGAGGCAGTGTGCCCCCGTTACCAAATACCATCTAGGTTCCACTTCTCTAGGCAGGCGATACCGAGAATGTACACGGACGTCAGAAAAAGACTCACCAGTGTCCTAAAAAATGCAGTTGTACCCAATGTCCACTTAACCACGGACATGTGGACAAGTGGAGCAGGGCAGGCTCAGGACTATATGACTGTGACAGCCCACTGGGTAGATGTATGGACTCCCGCCGCAAGAACAGCAGCGGCGGCACCAGTAGCAGCATATCGCAAACGCCAACTCTTTCCTAGGCAGGCTACGCTTTGTATCACCGCTTTCCAGAATACGCACACAGCTGAAAACCTCTTACGGCAACTGAGGAAGATCATCGCGGAATGGCTTACCCCAATTGGACTCTCCTGTGGATTTGTGGCATCGGACAACGCCAGCAATATTGTGTGTGCATTAAATATGGGCAAATTCCAGCACGTCCCATGTTTTGCACATACCTTGAATTTGGTGGTGCAGAATTTTTTAAAAAACGACAGGGGCGTGCAAGAGATGCTGTCGGTGGCCAGAAGAATTGCGGGACACTTTCGGCGTACAGGCACCACGTACAGAAGACTGGAGCACCACCAAAAACTACTGAACCTGCCCTGCCATCATCTGAAGCAAGAAGTGGTAACGAGGTGGAATTCAACCCTCTATATGCTTCAGAGGTTGGAGGAGCAGCAAAAGGCCATTCAAGCCTATACAATTGAGCACGATATAGTAGGTGGAATGCACCTGTCTCAAGCGCAGTGGAGAATGATTTCAACGTTGTGCAAGGTTCTGATGCCCTTTGAACTTGCCACACGTGAAGTCAGTTCAGACACTGCCAGCCTGAGTCAGGTCATTCCCCTCATCAGGCTTTTGCAGAAGAAGCTGGAGACATTGAAGGAGGAGCTAACACGGAGCGATTCCGCTAGGCATGTGGGACTTGTGGATGGAGCCCTTAATTCGCTTAACAAGGATTCACGGGTGGTCAATCTGTTGAAATCAGAGCACTACATTTTGGCCACCGTGCTCGATCCTAGATTTAAAGCCTACCTTGGATCTCTCTTTCCGGCAGACACAAGTCTGCTGGGGTTGAAAGACCTGCTGGTGACAAAATTGTCAAGTCAAGCGGAACGCGACCTGTCAACATCTCCTCCTTCACATTCTCCCGCAACTGGGGGTGCGAGGAAAAGGCTCAGAATTCCGAGCCCACCCGCTGGCGGTGATGCAGGGCAGTCTGGAGCAAATGCTGATGCTGACATCTGGTCCGGACTGAAGGACCTGACAATGATTACGGACATGTCGTCTACTGTCACTGCATATGATTCTCTCAACATTGATAGAATGGTGGAGGATTATATGAGTGACCGCATCCAAGTAGGCACGTCACACAGTCCGTACTTATACTGGCAGGAAAAAGAGGCAATTTGGAGGCCCTTGCACAAACTGGCTTTATTCTACCTAAGTTGCCCTCCCACAAGTGTGTACTCCGAAAGAGTGTTTAGTGCCGCCGCTCACCTTGTCAGCAATCGGCGTACGAGGTTACATCCAGAAAATGTGGAGAAGATGATGTTCATTAAAATGAATTATAATCAATTCCTCCGCGGAGACATTGACCAGCAGCAATTGCCTCCACAAAGTACACAGGGAGCTGAGATGGTGGATTCCAGTGGGGACGAATTGATAATCTGTGAGGAGGGGGATGTACACGGTGATATATCGGAGGGTGATGATGAGGTGGACATCTTGCCTCTGTAGAGCCAGTTTGTGCAAGGAGAGATTAATTGCTTCTTTTTTGGGGGGGGGTCAAAACCAACCCGTCATATCAGTCACAGTCGTGTGGCAGACCCTGTCACTGAAATGATGGGTTGGTTAAAGTGTGCATGTCCTGTTTTGTTTATACAACATAAGGGTGGGTGGGAGGGCCCAAGGACAATTCCATCTTGCACCTCTTTTTTCTTTTCTTTTTCTTTGCATCATGTGCTGATTGGGGAGGGTTTTTTGGAAGGGACATCCTGCGTGACACTGCAGTGCCACTCCTAAATGGGCCCGGTGTTTGTGTCGGCCACTAGGGTCGCTAATCTTACTCACACAGTCAGCTACCTCATTGCGCCTCTTTTTTTCTTTGCGTCATGTGCTGTTTGGGGAGGGTTTTTTGGAAGGGACATCCTGCGTGACACTGCAGTGCCACTCCTAGATGGGCCCGGTGTTTGTGTCGGCCACTAGGGTCGCTAATCTTACTCACACAGCTACCTCATTGCGCCTCTTTTTTTCTTTGCGTCATGTGCTGTTTGGGGAGGGTTTTTTGGAAGGGACATCCTGCGTGACACTGCAGTGCCACTCCTAGATGGGCCCGGTGTTTGTGTCGGCCACTAGGGTCGCTAGTCTTACTCACACAGCTACCTCATTGCGCCTCTTTTTTTCTTTGCGTCATGTGCTGTTTGGGGAGGGTTTTTTGGAAGGGCCATCCTGCGTGACACTGCAGTGCCACTCCTAGATGGGCCCGGTGTTTGTGTCGGCCACTAGGGTCGCTAATCTTACTCACACAGCTACCTCATTGCGCCTCTTTTTTTCTTTGCGTCATGTGCTGTTTGGGGAGGGTTTTTTGGAAGGGACATCCTGCGTGACACTGCAGTGCCACTCCTAGATGGGCCCGGTGTTTGTGTCGGCCACTAGGGTCGCTTATCTTACTCACACAGCGACCTCGGTGCAAATTTTAGGACTAAAAATAATATTGTGAGGTGTGAGGTATTCAGAATAGACTGAAAATGAGTGTAAATTATGGTTTTTGAGGTTAATAATACTTTGGGATCAAAATGACCCCCAAATTCTATGATTTAAGCTGTTTTTTAGTGTTTTTTGAAAAAAACACCCGAATCCAAAACACACCCGAATCCGACAAAAAAAATTCGGTGAGGTTTTGCCAAAACGCGTTCGAACCCAAAACACGGCCGCGGAACCGAACCCAAAACCAAAACACAAAACCCGAAAAATTTCAGGCGCTCATCTCTAGTTCCTAGGCAGGCTACGCTTTGTATCACCGCTTTCCATAAGAGGCACACAGCTGACAAGCTCTTACGGAAACTGAGGAACATAATCGCAGAATGGCTTACCCCAATTGGACTCTCCTGGGGACAACGCCACCAATATTGTGCGTGCATTACATGTGGGCAAATTCCAGCACGTCCCATGTTTTGCACATACATTGAATTTGGTGGTGCAGAATTTTTTAAAAAACGACAGGGGCGTGCAAGAGATGCTGTCGGTGGCCAGAAGAATTGCGGGACACTTTCGGCGTACAGGCACCACGTACAGAAGACTGGAGCACCACCAAAAACTACTGAACCTGCCCTGCCATCATCTGAAGCAAGAAGTGGTAACGAGGTGGAATTCAACCCTCTATATGCTTCAGAGGTTGGAGGAGCAGCAAAAGGCCATTCAAGCCTATACAATTGAGCACGATATAGTAGGTGGAATGCACCTGTCTCAAGCGCAGTGGAGAATGATTTCAACGTTGTGCAAGGTTCTGATGCCCTTTGAACTTGCCACACGTGAAGTCAGTTCAGACACTGCCAGCCTGAGTCAGGTCATTCCCCTCATCAGGCTTTTGCAGAAGAAGCTGGAGACATTGAAGGAGGAGCTAACACGGAGCGATTCCGCTAGGCATGTGGGACTTGTGGATGGAGCCCTTAATTCGCTTAACAAGGATTCACGGGTGGTCAATCTGTTGAAATCAGAGCACTACATTTTGGCCACCGTGCTCGATCCTAGATTTAAAGCCTACCTTGGATCTCTCTTTCCGGCAGACACAAGTCTGCTGGGGTTGAAACACCTGCTGGTGACAAAATTGTCAAGTCAAGCGGAACGCGACCTGTCAACATCTCCTCCTTCACATTCTCCCGCAACTGGGGGTGCGAGGAAAAGGCTCAGAATTCCGAGCCCACCCGCTGGCGGTGATGCAGGGCAGTCTGGAGCGACTGCTGATGCTGACATCTGGTCCGGACTGAAGGACCTGACAACGATTACGGACATGTCGTCTACTGTCACTGCATATGATTCTCTCAACATTGATAGAATGGTGGAGGATTATATGAGTGACCGCATCCAAGTAGGCACGTCACACAGTCCGTACTTATACTGGCAGGAAAAAGAGGCAATTTGGAGGCCCTTGCACAAACTGGCTTTATTCTACCTAAGTTGCCCTCCCACAAGTGTGTACTCCGAAAGAGTGTTTAGTGCCGCCGCTCACCTTGTCAGCAATCGGCGTACGAGGTTACATCCAGAAAATGTGGAGTAGATGATGTTCATTAAAATGAATTATAATCAATTCCTCCGCGGAGACATTGACCAGCAGCAATTGCCTCCACAAAGTACACAGGGAGCTGAGATGGTGGATTCCAGTGGGGACGAATTGATAATCTGTGAGGAGGGGGATGTACACGGTGATATATCGGAGGGTGATGATGAGGTGGACATCTTGCCTCTGTAGAGCCAGTTTGTGCAAGGAGAGATTAATTGCTTCTTTTTTGGGGGGGGGTCCAAACCAACCCGTCATATCAGTCACAGTCGTGTGGCAGACCCTGTCACTGAAATGATGGGTTGGTTAAAGTGTGCATGTCCTGTTTTGTTTATACAACATAAGGGTGGGTGGGAGGGCCCAAGGACAATTCCATCTTGCACCTCTTTTTTCTTTTCTTTTTCTTTGCATCATGTGCTGATTGGGGAGGGTTTTTTGGAAGGGACATCCTGCGTGACACTGCAGTGCCACTCCTAAATGGGCCCGGTGTTTGTGTCGGCCACTAGGGTCGCTAATCTTACTCACACAGTCAGCTACCTCATTGCGCCTCTTTTTTTCTTTGCGTCATGTGCTGTTTGGGGAGGGTTTTTTGGAAGGGACATCCTGCGTGACACTGCAGTGCCACTCCTAGATGGGCCCGGTGTTTGTGTCGGCCACTAGGGTCGCTAATCTTACTCACACAGCTACCTCATTGCGCCTCTTTTTTTCTTTGCGTCATGTGCTGTTTGGGGAGGGTTTTTTGGAAGGGACATCCTGCGTGACACTGCAGTGCCACTCCTAGATGGGCCCGGTGTTTGTGTCGGCCACTAGGGTCGCTAATCTTACTCACACAGCTACCTCATTGCGCCTCTTTTTTTCTTTGCGTCATGTGCTGTTTGGGGAGGGTTTTTTGGAAGGGCCATCCTGCGTGACACTGCAGTGCCACTCCTAGATGGGCCCGGTGTTTGTGTCGGCCACTAGGGTCGCTAATCTTACTCACACAGCTACCTCATTGCGCCTCTTTTTTTCTTTGCGTCATGTGCTGTTTGGGGAGGGTTTTTTGGAAGGGACATCCTGCGTGACACTGCAGTGCCACTCCTAGATGGGCCCGGTGTTTGTGTCGGCCACTAGGGTCGCTTATCTTACTCACACAGCGACCTCGGTGCAAATTTTAGGACTAAAAATAATATTGTGAGGTGTGAGGTATTCAGAATAGACTGAAAATGAGTGTAAATTATGGTTTTTGAGGTTAATAATACTTTGGGATCAAAATGACCCCCAAATTCTATGATTTAAGCTGTTTTTTAGTGTTTTTTGAAAAAAACACCCGAATCCAAAACACACCCGAATCCGACAAAAAAAATTCGGTGAGGTTTTGCCAAAACGCGTTCGAACCCAAAACACGGCCGCGGAACCGAACCCAAAACCAAAACACAAAACCCGAAAAATTTCAGGCGCTCATCTCTAGTTCCTAGGCATGCTACGCTTTGTATCACCGCTTTCCATAAGAGGCACACAGCTGACAAGCTCTTACGGAAACTGAGGAACATAATCGCAGAATGGCTTACCCCAATTGGACTCTCCTGGGGACAACGCCACCAATATTGTGCGTGCATTACATGTGGGCAAATTCCAGCACGTCCCATGTTTTGCACATACATTGAATTTGGTGGTGTAGAATTTTTTTTAAAATGACAGGGACATGAAAGAGATGCTGTCGGTGGCCCGAAGAATTGCGGGCCATTTTCGGCATTCAGCCACCGCGTGCCGAAAACTGGAGCACCAGCAAACACTCCTGAACCTGCCCCACCATCATCTGAAGCAAGAGGTGGTAACGAGGTGGAATTCAACCCTCTATATGCTTCAGAGGATGGAGGAGCAGCAAAAGGCCATTCAAGCCTATACATCTGCCTATGATATAGGCAAAGGAGGGGGTATGCACCTGACTCAAACACAGTGGAGAATGATTTCAATGTTGTGCAAGGTTCTGCAACCCTTTGAACTTGCCACACGTGAAGTCAGTTCAGACACCGCCAGCCTGACTCAGGTCATTCCCCTCATCAAGCTTTTGCAGAAGAAGCTGGAGAGATTGAAGGAGGAGCTAAAACGGAGCGATTCCGCTAGGCATGTAGGACTTGTGGATGGAGCCCATCATTCGCTCAACCAGGATTCACGGGTGGTCAATCTGTTGAAATCAGAGCACTACATTATGGCCACCGTGCTCGATCCTAGGTTTAAAGCCTACGTTGTATCTCTCTTTCTGGCAGACACAAGTCTGCAGAGGTGCAAAGACCTGCTGGTGAGACACTTGTCAAGTCAAGCGGAATGTGACCCGTCAACAGCTCCTCTATTCACATTCTCCTGCAACTGGGGCTCCAAGGAAAAGGCTAAGAATTCCGAGCCCACCCGCTGGCGGTGATGCAGGGCAGTCTGGAGCAAGTGTTGACATCTGGTCCGGACTGAAGGACTTGCCAACGATTACTGACATGTCATCTACTGTCACTGCATATGATTCTGTCATCATTGAAAGAATGGTGGAGGATTATATGAGTGACCGCATCCAGGTAGGCATGTCAGACAGTCCGTACGTATACTGGCAGGAAAAAGAGGCAATTTGGAGGCCCTTGCACAAACTGGTTTTATTTTACCTAAGTTGCCCCCCCCCCCACCAGTGTGTACTCCGAAAGAGTGTTTAGTGCAGCCGCTCACCTTGTCAGCAATCGGCGTACGAGGTTACTTCCAGAAAATGTGGAGAAGATGGTGTTCATCAAAATGAATTATAATCAATTCCTCCGTGGAGACATTCAACAGCAATTGCCTCCAGAAAGTACACAGGGACCTGAGATGGTGGATTCCAGTGGGGATGAATTATTACTCTGTTAGGAGGGGGATGTACACAGTGAAAGGGGTGAGGAATCGGACGATGAGGAGGAGGTGGACATCTTGCCTCTGTAGAGCCAGTTTGTGCAAGGAGAGATTGATTGCTTCTTTTTTGGTGGGGGCCCAAACCAACCAGTCATTTCAGTCACAGTCATGTGGCAGACCCTGTCGCTGAAATTATGGGTTTGTTAAAGTGTGCATGTCCTGTTTATACAACATAAGGGTGGATGGGAGGGCCCAAAGACAATTCCACCTTGCACCTCTTTTTTCTTTAATTTATATTTTCATCATGTGCTGTTTGGGGCCTATTTTTTAAATCTGCCATCCTGTCTGACACTGCAGTGCCACTCCTAGATGGGCCAGGTGTTTGTGTCGGCCACTTGGGTCGCTCAGCTTAGCCCTCCAGCGACCTTGGTGCACCTCTTTTTTTCTTTGCATCATCTGCTGTTTGGGGACTATTTTTTAAATCTGCCATCCTGTCTGACACTGCAGTGCCACTCCTAGATGGGCCTGGTGTTTGTGTCGGCCACTTGGGTCGCTCAGCTTAGCCATCCAGCGACCTTGGTGCACCTCTTTTTTTCTTTGCATCATGTGCTGTTTGGGGCCTATTTATTAAATCTGCCATCCTGTCTGACACTGCAGTGCCACTCCTAGATTGGCCATTTGTTTGTGTCGGCCACTTGGGTCGCTTAGCTTAGCCATCCAGCGACCTTGGTGCACCTCTTTTTTTCTTTGCATCATGTGCTGTTTGGGGACTATTTTTTAAATCTGCCATCCTGTCTGACACTGCAGTGCCACTCCTAGATGGGCCATTTGTTTGTGTCGGACACTTGGGTCGCTTAGCTTAGCCATCCAGCGACCTTGGTGCACCTCTTTTTTTCTTTGCATGATGTGCTGTTTGGGGACTATTTTTTAAATCTACCATCCTGTCTGACACTACAGTGCCACTCCTAGATGGAGGTGTGAGGTGTTCAGAATAGACTGGAAATGAGTGGAAATTATGGTTATTGAGGTTAATAATACTACGGGATCAAAATGACCCCCAAATTTTATGAT
The DNA here is from genome assembly GCF_028390025.1 of Pseudophryne corroboree. Classification (NCBI taxonomy): domain Eukaryota; kingdom Metazoa; phylum Chordata; class Amphibia; order Anura; family Myobatrachidae; genus Pseudophryne; species Pseudophryne corroboree. The sequence goes on along the minus strand of NC_086445.1, from coordinate 782,504,105 downwards.
TTAAGCTGTTTTTGAGGGTTTTTTGTAAAAAAACACCCAAATCCAAAACACACCCGAATCCGCCGAAAAATTTTCAGGGAGGTTTTGCCAAAACGCGTCCGAATCCAAAACACGGCCGCGGAACCGAATCCAAAACCAAAACACAAAACCCCAAAAATTTCCGGTGCACATCACTAGCTTTAACATACCTCCCAACCAGTGGCGTCAGAAGGTGGGTGCGGAGGGTGCGGCCCGCACCCAGGTGTCACCCTCAGAATGGGTGACACCAAAGTGCCAGTTCTTCTGCAGTGACAGGAGCCAAGTGCTGCAGTGAGATAATCCTCTGCAGCACTCGGCTCCTGTCACAGATAAAGAGCCGGCACTGCACTGCACAGTCTCTGGGGGGCAGCCAGCATCTCTGGCCCGGGTAAGCTGGACACAACTCTGGAGTGAAGAGGAGTTTAGCGAGGCCACGCTCCTTCAAGTCAGGCCACGCCCCCTTTTCGGGCGGCCGCTGCTCCTGCAAGGTGAGTGGGGGTGCAGAAATGTTACCACACCTGGTGACGCCTCTGCTCCCAACTGTCCCGATTTTTGTGAGACAGTCCCCTTTTTTTGCTATCGCTATGGGGCATACACATGGAGCGATGTGTGCTTCTTTTCTAAGCAGATTGCTCAGAATTTATGCACACATTGCTACGTGTGTACCCCCTTAAGACGTGCTGTAAAGCGGGTACCACCATTACCACCATTAATCTCCTGCGATCTCAGCTTCTTCAGAGAAACAGCCCGATTTCCGGGTTGCAAAAGAGCTATATTATGGCTAAGAACCTATCATAAATCAGATCCACGATTGACAGTGCTAACAGCTTCCTACTTGGCTGATACTCTGTGAATACCTGAAAGCAGAGTTAATGAACACTTGTTGGCAAACAGGAGCACTGATTGACAGGTAAGGATATAGTTACGCCAGTGAGCTCTGTTATTGGACATCCTGGGACCCGCTGGGCCTTAAGCATTCGCATTGGTCGCATAGTGGTAAATACGTTACTGCAATCTGGGGAAAGATGCCCAGTTATGCCACTAGAGATTAATTGAGTTAATATTTATTGGCCATTTATTTAGCCCAATACGTAAGCCAGATAGGATGAAATGTAATTGGACATAGCTTACAAGGACGTGAACGCAGTGATGTCATGGGGCCAGGAAGTGAATCAGGAGCACAGACGGACACCGGCGGTGCTGGATGATGTGAAACCCTGAGCGTTCTGTTTGTTTTAATTAGGGCTAAGGCATCACACTTCTTCTAAGCCCGCCCCAGACTCTGTGAAACTAGGAGTTTTGGGGTGAGCTAAGGAGATGCCTTATGCTCAGTCCCAGGTGCTGCATGGTGCCTGATGCACACAGAGGTGCCAATCCCCAGGGGAAACAGCCAGCACATATATTACATACATCAGAACATGTATGCTCATATATGCTTACCGGTACCCCCCTGCACTATATGGTCGGTGCTGTAGCACCTGCTACTGTCTATTTATATCACAAACTTTCTCTAAGTGATTGGTTTTAATCATCATTTAGCAAAGCTTCAAAATCCTAACATACGTCACTATTGTGCATCTCCTGTTTCTCATTTTTTCATTTACTGTAAATATTAAGGTTTAAATGTCTTTCAACGTGTTTTGAAAATACAAATTTTGAACATAAAACATTAAAAACGAAGGACCTGATTAATGTTTGTAAGTAAAGCAAAATTGCAAGCAACTGGACAAAACCATGTTGCACTGCAGGGGTGCAGATATAACATGCAGAGAGAGTTAGGTTTGGGTGGGGTACATTGTTTCTTTAATGGGTGCAATGTGGGGCTAATTCAGACCTGATTGGTGCTGTGCATGTTCGCACATGCCAGACATCCGACGGCTGTCTTTAGCTAGCAATCGCCTCTGCCTGATTGATAGGCAGAGGCGGTCGCTGGGCGGGAGGGGGAGGGACGTCAGCGTTAAGCCGCTGTTCAAGAGGCGCGGTCTGGCCAACGCAGGCATGCGACCCCAACGCAGCCGCTTTGACCCGGGTGGTGACGAGTAGCTCCCGGCCAGCGCGCAGGAGCTGCGCTGGCTGGGAACTGCTCCTGAAGTACAACAGTATTGCTGCTGTGCTATGCTTTTGTACTTCTGCGATGGGGCAGGGACTGACATGCGGGGCGGGCTAGCCCTATGCTGGGCGTTCCCCCGCATGTCAGTGTGGATGATCGTAGTAAAGAAGGCAAGTAAGGTGTTAGAGTGCATAAAAAGGGGGGAATTGAGACAAGGGACGAGGATGTAATTCTGCCGCTGTACAAATCATTGGTACGTCCGCACCTGAAATATTGTGTTCAGTTTTGGGCACCACTGTATAAAAAAAGATATTGGTGAACCTGAAAGGGTTCAAAGGCGAGCTACTGATCAAGGGACTGCCACTTTGCGGGATGCTGAACCGCTTAAACGCCTTGAATATGCCTGTGGTAAATATCACATAAACGTTTGCAAACTGCTTAGGTCCACAATGGACTTAGGGGACTGTATAGCTGGAACAGGTCTTTGGAACTCTCTAATGCCTATACCAGTTATCCTTATTAGGAGCAGCATCACTTGTACCTTTTAACAGAGTTTCGTTACATCTTTTTATATTCACCCTACACATCAATTTTAATTATTTTTTGAGTGTTGAATTTTATTCTGAATGTATTATTAAATTTGTGTATTGTATTGATCATCCCATCTCGTTTGTGACCATAAAAGCGCTGTATGCTCATTTGTTCACATAATACATATAATATAAATTATACACAATGCACTTTCAAACTATGGCAACAATTTTTGGTATTCTAAACTATACTAAACACATGACCTTACATAAACTGCTTGAGGTTATATAAGTTCTTTCTAAAATATGCTCTAGTGCTCAAATACAGGTGTTCCTCAATTCCCCTTCATAATTTAGATGTGTGCAAAAAGTTGGAAGGGCTTTAAGAGCAGTCACATGGGTTCAATTCTGAATTGTAAAATAATGAATTCTAGTAAGCTATTGCATAGCCTTACTGTACATGGCAAAATATATTATTGAAGTTTTCAAATTTCCACTGTTGCAGCAGAAGTGTGGATCATTAGCAGAAATTCATAGCAGTGACATTAATGTGAATAAACCAAATATAAAGACACAAAAATCTGTTGTGAAAATACATGTATAAATATATCAAAATAACTTAAAAATACAGTTTTTAGACAATGCATAGGTGTGTGTTGGCATGGGGCCAGTGGTGCGTGCAGTGGGGGTCTCTCAGCATCTAGAAACCAACTGTGATGGAACAGTATTTTTTTTCTGAGACAGAGACAGATTTGTCTCAATCTCTCACTGGCCGCGGACTGTGATTCGGGGCTGCTGCGCAGGTGGCCTGGGGGATCTCTTGGTAAAGGTCAGGAGCAGTTCTAGGCATGGGCAAGCAGGGCAGGCGCGGCCGCAGTCATCCCGCAGGCGCACGCCACCAACCCACACCCCGTATCCTGCTACAGTAAGCGCCATGGGCTATTTGGGCGCCCGCTGCAGCCAGCTCCATCATCAGACACTATAGGTCATAATTGACCTCTAGTGTCTGTGCAGTGCTGCTATGGTAGAGACATCACAACGTCTCTCCCATAGAGAGGAGAAGGCGGAGCAGCAGCGGCAGCAGAGACGGATCAGCAGCGGCAGGGAAGCAGGAGAGGGGCTGGAGAGTATTTTTTTTTTTTTTAGTGTTTGTTAGCGCGACTACCAGGGGGCACAACTACTCCAGGCACAACTACAGGGGACACAAACCGGGGGTCACAGCTGCTGGGGTCACAACTACTGGGGTCGCAACTACAGGGGGCACAACTACAAGGGGCATAACTACAAAAGGCGCAGCTACAGGGGGCACAACTATTGGGGGCAAACCTACAGGGGACACAAACCAGGGGGCACAACTACTGGGGGCAAATCTACAGGGGCACAGCTACAGGGGCATACTTACTATGGCTATAACTACAGGGGGCATAACTGTGGCCATGCCCCTTCTCTATTAAGCCACGCCACTATTTTTTGGGCGCGCACATTTGACGCTGAAGGAAACTTTCACCCTGGGCACCTTAAGGTCTAGAACCAGCCCTGAGGATAATAGATTTTACATCACTCGGTTACCTGTTAATTTCTACAGTATGTTGTAATCTTGTAAATCCTGGATTACAATTACCCCTCCTTTATCTGTTGAGTGTAAGACAATCATTGCTGGCCAAAACCTGAAGGGCTCTTTGTTCATCAGTGTCAAGGTGGAATAGGATGCTTGATGGGCTGTAATATTATTGGACATTTCTTGAGCAAGCGTACAAGTATATGTTATAATGGTAGAACTAAAAGAAATCAGTTTAAACTATGGGGTCTATTTATTAAAACAAGCCGATGGACGGCGGTGGCCAACGATGATGCGGGAGCGCGCATCAGCGCTCACAGCTCATTGCTAGCCCATATACACTGGCCGATTTCGAGCTAAAAGTAGGTCAAAATACCAAAAGTGAGCTACTTTGAGCTCAAAATCGCCCAGTGTGTATGGGCCTTTAGAAAGATAGAGTGGACGGAGTTAAAGCACCAGCATCAGATCCCGACTGACTTTTTAGAGGCTGAGTTTGAATGGGTGTAGTATGTTATGCCGGCGGAAGGGTTCCCGGCGCCCAGCATACTGGCACCGGGATCCTGACCGCCGGCATGGCGGCAGCTGGGCGAGCGCAAATGAGCCCCTTGCGGCCATGCTATTTATTCTCCCTCCAGGGAGGTCGCGGACCCCCAAGAGGGAGAATAGTTGTCAGTGTGCCGGATGCCGGGATTCCAGCGCCGGTATATACTGAGCGCCGGGATCCCAACAGTCGGCATACTGAATACCACCCATTTGAACAATGACATTTAGGAGCTGGTTGGTTGGTGCTTTATTTACATCCACTTTATTTCTCTCCAGGTCTTACTAAATAAACCCCTGTGAGCTCTTATACAACTTATATAGTTGCCCTGGAAGATGGTCATCCAACCAGGATTTAATTAAAATTTTGGATTGAGAGCAGAGGGCATGTGTTTGTAATCACACAGGCAGATATTTCCCAGCAGCCTTGGCAACTGCTCAAGAGCTCGAGAGAAGGTCACATGACCAGTCAGGTGGTAAGGCCAGTGACAGTTGGAAGTGAGTGGCAGTTGGTGCTAAGCAGTGGTGGCATGCAGAGCTGTGATGCTGGAGTCTTGTAAAAGCAGCAAGTCCCAATTGCTGTGAGAACTGGGAGTGCTGTGGCCTTGAGCAGCGTGGAGGCGAAAAAGAAGCACTCCAGTCCAGCCACTGGCTCCTCAGTCCTCATAGAGCCTGGAGTCGCAGCAGCTCCACTTGTGAGTGAAAGCAGCTCAGGCTGGGAGGTGGACCCAGCAGTATTATATTGCATCAGCGGCAGATCCATATTACAGTAAGGGATAATACAGCTCCAGTATTGTAGTAAGCAATAATAATTCAGGATTCAGTACTACGGACATCTGCAGCGTAAACTTTCTATGCCCAGTTAGGTTAAAGGATAAAGTGTACAGATGAGGAAAGAGACCTTCTGCAGCTCAGTATAAGATACTTTTGTTACATTAATCACCTGGAGCTGCAAATTGTTAACATTTAAGGAAAGAAAACATTAGTTACTTCAAACAGGGAAAATCTGTTCTTACAATCCTTTAATGTTTAATATATGACTTTGGGCTAAGAATTCAGATAGTAAACTCAGGAATTTCATCAGCTTTAGAGAGTGCACCGATGAGAATTTCACAATGATAAACCTTGTCTACCCACTGACAGCACTCTGTACTATGAGGGGTCATTCTGACCCGTTCGCACGCAGCGGTTCTTCGCTGCGGTGCAAACGGGTCGGAACTGCGGCTGCACAGTGCTCGCATTGCGCACGTGCGTCATTGCCCAGGGCAATGACGCCAGGACCGAAGAAAGCGATCGCAGGCCCGATCGCAAGAAGTTTGACAACAGGAAGGAGGATTGGGGCATCTACTCACAGTTTCCCGGGAGTGGTAAAACGAACGCAGGCGTGTCCAGGCGTTTGGAGGGCGGATGTCTGACGTCACAGCCGGGACCTTCATCGCTGGATCCGTTGCACTGGGTAAGTAGGTTCAGGGCTGGTCTTGTTCTGCACAAAACATTTTTAGCATAGCAGGGCTGCACATGCGATCGCAGCCCTGCTGTGCTAAAATACACTCCCCCATAGGCGGCATGAAGTTGATCGCACAAGCAGCAAAAAGTTGCTATGTGCGATCAACTTGGAATGACCACCTAAGTACAAGCAGTGCTGCGCTGCCTGAATCCTGGTTGAAGGAGACTTGTCTGTCTTCCCCGCTGTGTGCTGTGCCGCCTTCCACTGCTCCTCCCACATCAATAGCAAGTGCCTGCCTCCCCCACTCCCATAGTGCTGTGACCTGCCTGGCACATGCAGGGCTGGCCCAACTGCTTCCCGACTGCTGACCTGCTGCCTACTGCGCCCAGTAGTGGTGTTCTTCTTGTATGATAGGCAGCCTGCCGGTGCATGTCACAGCAAGCAGAGCGTAGATCGGCACCTGGAAAAGCTCTTAACATTGTGCAAAGAGACTCTCAGCCCTTGTCTTGGGAGACAGAGCTCCTCCTCCCCAGTATCACCGCAGCGCAGTTGAGAATTGAACGGCTGCTAGCACTCATCCCTGCAAACATCTGGAGCAACATCCACTGGATGACCCCTAAACCCAGCTAGTTGCAGGTAATTGGCTTGGGGGATCAAGGGCACTGGACCTAGAGGTGCTATTTCTCCTACAAGTGACCCTGACTCATCCCCCCCAATGATCATTCTGCGTGTCACATGTTTTGCCCTCACTCTCCTCATCTGTGTGTGACAGCCTGCCTCCCCTTCTCCGGTGTGTGCCTGGCGACGCCCCTTCTGCAAATGACAGCCTGCCTCACCCTCTCCTGCGTGTGCCTGGCAACCGCTCCTCCTGCAAGTGACAGCCTGCTTCATCTCATACCCTCTCCCCTGTGTGTAATAGAGATGGCTACTGAGTTACTGTCTCAACACAATAAGTCGAATCATTTAAAAGTTTGAATGATTCGAGTCACTCACAGTTTGGTGTGTTGAGAGAGACCCCAGCAGCCTCTCTCAGTCAGTCACAGTGATTGGGTGGCAGCACTCCTGGGTGACACCCCCTGGGAGGGAGCAGTGTGATGCTGCTCAGTATCAATGCTGCTGCTGTGCCTGACTTCCTGTGAGACTGAGTTGAGACATTGCTCACTCAGTGGAGACTCATCAGATTCATCAATGATTCACCCAGTGCAGCTGAATAGCAGAGGTATGAGTCACTGACTGATTGTGAGACACTGCTCACTCAGTGGAGATGGATCAGATTCATTAATGAATCATTCAGTGCAGCTGAATAGCTGGCACATTACCAGAGGGCTGAGTCACTGAGCACTGACTGCCTATGAGACTCATGCTGACTCAGTGGAGAAGGATAGGATTCATTGATTTATTCAATGCAGCTGAATAGCTGACCCATGCCAAGATATCTGAGTCAGGTGTGGATCATTAGGTCGACCCTGTCCAGGCCAACAGTCACTAGGTTGTCCACTGAAGGTCGATAGTGAGTAGGTCGACACTGACTGAAGGCCGACACATTACTAGGTTGACATGTATGGAAGGTCGGCATGGGCAAGGTCAGCACACAGAGTCGACAGTTTTTTTGGGGGGTCTTGACCTTAATTTCACTCGGGGACCACCAACATTTGAAATGTATTCGCTCACCATGCTTCAGGTGCTGTGTCTCGCTACGCTTGCCACAAGGTTTCTAACCAACTGTATGCTAACTTGGATAGAGGAGGTATGAAAAAGTCATGAAACCCCCAAAAAACTGTGTTGACCTTGCCCATGTCAACCTAATGACCATGTCGACCTATACATGTGTCAACCTGCACAATGACGACCTTCAGTGGTCGACATAATGACTGTCGAAATAAAGACCGGATACCGTCTGAGTCACTCTCTCCATGAGTCCCAGCAATGCCAGCAGTCTCTGCACTCACTGCATGTACACAGAGGGGGTAATTCTGAGTTGATCGCAGCAGGAATTTTGGGGGTAATTCCAAGTTGATCGCAGCAGGAATTCTGTTAGCAACAGGGCAAAACCATGTGCACTGCAGGTGTGGCAGATATAACATTTGCAGAGAGAGTTAGATTTGGGTGGGTTATTTTATTTCTGTGCAGGGTAATACTGGCTGCTTTATTTTTACACTGCAAATTAGTTTGCAGATTGAACTCACCACACCCAAATCTAACTCTCTCTGCACATGTTATATCTGCCTCCCCTGCAGTGCACATGGTTTTGCCCAGTTGCTAACAGAATTTCTGCTGCGATCAACTCAGAATTACCCCCTTTGTTAGCAGTTGGGCAAAACCATGTGCACTGCAGGGGGGGGGGGCAGATATAACATGTGCAGAGAGAGTTAGATTTGGGTGTGGTGAGTTCAATCTGCAATCTAAATTGCAGTGTAAAAATAAAGCAGCCAGTATTTACCCTGCACAGAAACAAAATAACCCACCCAAATCTAACTCTCTCTGCACATGTTATATCTGCCTCCCCTGCAATGCACATGGTTTTGCCCAACTGCTAAAAAATATCCTGCTGCGATCAACTTGGAATTACCCCCAGTATGCAATACATTACAAAAGAGCCATGTACCGGGACACTGTCTCGAGACCTGAGCTCATGTGTCTCAACTCACTTCACTGTATCTCTTTGCCCATGACTAGTGTGTAACAGTCAGTCCATGTCCTCTCCTTTTAACCTCAGGCTTCTACACCATGTGTCCCCTCCAGAGGCGTAGCTAGGGTTTTTGGAGCCCAGGGCAAGATTATGATTGGCGCGCCCCCCCCCCCCCCCAAAAAAAAAAAAAAAAAACACAAAAAACTCTACAAAGTAGCTGTGTGCGCGAGCCGAAGGCGTGCACCGAAAAATGGGCGTGGTCACATACATAAAGGGGCGTGGCTACTGAAAATGGGGTGTGCCGGCATGACACGCCACCTGTTTTCACGTCACGCTGGGAACATTGTTTTCAATTCAGCATGCACCTTACCTGTATGATGGTTTCTCACAATATGGAACCTCTGAAGAACTGTATCCTCTGAGGCAGACGGCGTCTTCAGTCGGTATTCACTATTCATGTAGGAGATCCCATCGTCCAGAAGATGCCTGTTTGTGTAGGAATATTAACAAGGTCAGCATCATACAACAGCGGTTCAAACAGACTCACACCCTGCCCCCTGCGTCACATCCTGCCCCCTGCGTCTCTCAGCCACACCATCATCTCCCTCTCATGTCATCTCTAAGTCACACCATCACCTTGCCCTGCATCATCTCTCAGCCACACCATCAACTCCCCCTTTGACGTCACTCAGCACACTATCACCTCCCTGTGCGTCATCATTCAGCACACCATCACCTCCCCCTGTGTCATCACTAAGCACACTATCACCTCCCCGTGCGTCATAATTCAGCACGCCACTGCACTGTGTCTCTCTGTGTGTGTCCTCCCTTCCTGTCAATCACCTTGCAATTGCCCGTGCGATCGCTTTTTTCGCACCATCCCATCGCTATGCAACGATGCCCAGTGCAGTTGTCCGATGCGCTGGCGCATTGCGGTGCATATGCATGCGCAGTACAGACCTGATCGCCCGCTGTGTGAAAACGCACAGCAGCGATCAGGTCTGAATTACTCCCCTGGTTCGGCACTCCGTACATTAAAAAGGGAGCATGCTCGCAGCAGCAAGCAGACATGGCGGGCGGGCGGACGGCTCGGGGGCACCATGATTGTGGAGGGTGAGGAGGACGGCCGGAGTTCTGGTGGCAGTGGTCACAGTGATGCGAGCAGGCCGTGCAGGTGCCAGTGGCTCCCCCCTCTCCTGGGTCTGCCATGATGCCAACAGCACGTGCCCTGCTCACACCCACTAGTTACGCCACTGGTGGGTGGCCTTAATATTTAGTGATGGGGCCCCCCACAAATGTGTTGCCCTGGGGCCCCCACAAGCCTTAATCCGGACCTGCCCTTCATTCTGTGTCATTTATACCGCTTTTAGGGGGTAATTCTGAGTTGATCGCAGCAGGAATTTTGTTAGCAGTTGGGCAAAACCATGTGCACTGCAGGTGGGCAGATATAACATGTGCAGAGAGAGTTAGATTTGGGTGTGGTGTGTTCAACCTGCAATCTAAATTGCAGTGTAAAAATAAAGCAGCCAGTATTTACCCTGCACAGAAACAAAATAACCCACCCAAATCTAACTCTTTCTGCACATGTTATATCTGCCCCTCCCTGCAATGCACATGGTTTTGCCCAACTGCTAACAAAGGGGGTCATTCCGAGTTGTTCGTTCGTTATTTTTTTCTCGCAACGGAGCGTTTAGTCGCTAATGCGCATGTGCAATGTCCGCAGTGCGACTGCGCCAAGTAAATTTGCTATGCAGTTAGTAATTTTACTCACGGCATTACGAGGTTTTTTCTTCGTTCTGGTGATCGTAATGTGATTGACAGGAAGTGGGTGTTTCTGGGCGGAAACTGGCCGTTTTATGGGTGTGTGTGAAAAAACGCTACCGTTTCTGGGAAAAACGCGGGAGTGGCTGGAGAAACGGAGGAGTGTCTGGGCGAACGCTGGGTGTGTTTGTGACGTCAAACCAGGAACGACAAGCACTGAACTGATCGCACTGGCAGAGTAAGTCTCGAGCTACTCAGAAACTGCACAGAGAAGTCTTTTCGCAATATTGCAAATCTTTCGGTCGCAATTTTGATAAGCTAAGATTCACTCCCAGTAGGCGGCGGCTTAGCGCGTTCAAAGCTGCTAAAAGCAGCTTGCGAGCGAACAACTCGGAATGACCCCCAAAGTTCCTGCTGCGATCAACTCAGAATTTCCCCCTTAGACCTAATAAAGTGGGTCGCAGTCGGGAGCCTAACACGGGTGCTACCCGGCTGCGACCCACATCAGCCCCCTTTTACACCGGTGTCACCATCCCGGCATATTGCCAGGTTGGTGATGTTGCCGGTGACGCGACAGGGGTGGCGCTTGGAGATCACCTGATCTCCAAGTGCCGCCCGCACATAGGGGGAGATTCAAATGTTTGAAAAGTCAGTTGCGAGTCTGTTTTTTCCTATCTAATAGATAGGAAAAAACAGACACCCAACCGACTTCTCATACATTTGAATCTCCCCCATAGAGTGTAAATGGGAAGCCGGGTCGCATCGACCCGGCTACCGTTTACACTGCTCAGTTTGCCGGGTTGAACACGTGTTCCTGGTAAGGGGTTTGCTGGGGGAGGAGAGGTCACCAGGAGAATGGAGGTCGCTGAGGGATTTACCCTGCTGGTGTGCCTGGAGCGAGGTGCGGCGCAGCATTATATGGCAGCACAGCACCAGGCCAAGTGACAGGGTACGCAGAGAGGGGGGAGAGAATGGATTTTTTGTGCCCCTCTGTCTCGGGGCCCCTCTGAACCGTGGGCCCCAGTTTAACTGTCCCCTTTGACCCCCCCTGTCACCAGGCCTGGCCGGATAGGGCAAACACCACTCTAGTGCTTAACCATAACCCTGCCCAGAGGCCTTCACCGTACCAGTCATCCTGATACTTACCCTCAGTATGTTGACGACAGGGTTCCGGCACAAGGATTCTGGCGTCGATCACATGACTGCCAGCATCCTGACTGCCAGATGTTAACTGCATTCCCCACTGTCACCTAATACAAACATGCACGGTTTGTAGATATCCCTTCACAACTGATAACTCCGCTTCCACGCCAACTGAATTGCTTTGCAAGCATTGAGCTTTATGAAGTGAGATATACAGTAAAAGAATATTTGAAAGTGTTAAAATTAGAATATTTGTTTCTAAGGTGTCCCTTTAACTTAAACTACCTCATGATTTAGTTTTATTATAAACAAAGAGTGTTACTCTGTGTCACTATGCTTATAATACACCAGAGAATAGGTACTCAGCCAGTGGACTATTTCACATAGTAAAAATTGTTTGACTGCCATTGCCAATTTGGAAGCTTTGTAACACTTGGGTGGAAGCCATGAGAACCAGGTGTTTCACCTTATCCATTTCATTTTATCATTGTTTCAAGTAAAAAAAAACAAAAAAATAGAACATTATATATTATCTGTTAATATATTTTCTAGTCTTAACAAAAACATTAAACTTTAATCTGTGTGTTTATGTATTTACTGTGTGTGTTTTCTTTGACATTTATTAGTGAATTATAAAAATACACAATTGTTTTTAGTTTAGAAAATTTTTATACAGCACTTTTCAATCCTGATTTAGGGGATTTCAAGGAAACGCATTGTTGTTGGTAATGTCACATAAGGGTAATTTATGAAAAGTGGTGCAGAGGAAACCAGCACCGCAAACAATAGCAGCCAGGAAGCCATTTGCTTTCCTTTGTAAATGAAACACAGTTACTGCTATGTTTTACAGAAAATTCCTCCTTTATATGTAGAGTTGTTGAAACCCACAATGAGACCACACATGCGTGCACATAGAAACACTTCATCCCACTTTGACCATAGTGTGTGTCTAAGGGACCCATTCATCATTACATAATTATCACTAGTGATAATTATGTTTTGAACTTGCTATGAGTTCAAAGCACCATTTGGAGGTATTCAACTTTAACAAAAGTATCACTTCCAAAAGGCTGCTCTTTCTGCGGAGTCAGCTTTTCAGAATTTTTATACCTTTCCTCTTGGGTGTCAAGAATGAGAAGGGAGGGAACAGTAACAGAGAGCCCCGGAGGTAGTGGGGGCACAGCTGCGGGCCCTGTGGAAGGGAGGGAGCAGAAGAACAGAGAGCCTGGAAGTAATGGACATAGGCTGCGATTACTGTGGAGCGGACACTCGGCTTCCACATCACCCGATCTGATGCTGCACCTGCGGACATCAGAAGCAGTTATGGCCTCTACCTTGGTCTCCTAGCAAAAGAACTGCCCCATTTACAGATGGTACAAAATGCAGCTGCTAACCATTAACCAACCAGCCCCAATCCAGCCACCCATTCTCTACTCAATTCACTGGCTACCTGTAAAATGGTGAATTGTTTTTAACATTGGCTTACTCACTTTCAAAGCCCTACATGACCAGGGCCCAAGGTACTTGAAGCAGCTTCTGATTCCTTACTGGCCCACTCAATTACTACGATCTGTAGATGAAGGACTACTAACAGTACCTAGAATATCCCTGAATTCATCTGGGGGTCGAGTGTTCAATTTTGTGGATCCGACTTTATGGAACTCTCTCCCCTGCCCAGTTTGAGAAGCCTCCACGCTAGAATCCTTAAAAAATAGACTAAATACTTACCTATGCCCTCAATCATTTCACTAATATCTACTGTTAAGCTTGTTTTGTAATTTGAGCTGTAAAGACATTTATAAAGCACTTAGAGTAACCCTATTAAGAAAAAAGTGCTATATACATAACATTATTATTATTATTATTATTATTATTTTATTATGCGTAATTCACCACTGGTCGCAAATAACTTGTCTGCTATGAGTCACTTATAAGGCTGTGCACAGCAAAAAATTATATATGTTTTCATTAAAGATGTCCTAGCATAATATTGTCTAATGTATTCATTTACGGTGAATATTCCTATTATGAATAATATTCCTATTATGAATTGAATATATTACACTTTATTGTGGACCAGAATGGCACATTTTTACAGAAATATATTAATGTTGGATTGTAAATGCTTCAATCAACTCTCAACTAGACCTGTACGCTGATCTTATTATTTATAAGTCAAAGTGGCTCCTAATGTGCAATATTTGTAACCCAAGTATGAAACAATGAGCCTAATTCATGTTTGTACATACAGTAAATGCAATTGCAATTGTAATTTTCTAGTCTATGGCTGATATTATCAAGTAAAGCTGCCACCCAGGAATAAAAAGAGACACCCACCAGAGCCATCGCAAACTTATTTGCAATTGCGTTAACATTCGCAGCCTATGCACAAAAATGAGGAACTTTGAGGTTAAGGGTTGGCATCTTAACCTCTTAGATGTGCAAAAAAACGCACATCTACAATCAATTACACCAGGCATTCCCAACCACGGTCCTCAAGGCACACTAACAGTGCAGGTTTTAGTGATATCCAGGCTTGAACACAGGTGACTTAATTAGTAGCTCAGTTATTTTTGATTTAACTATCTGTGCTGCAGCCTGGATATCACTAAAACCTGCACTGTTAGTGTGCCTTGAGGACCGTGGTTGGGAATGCCTGCATTACACTAACATGCATGGGGACACCCAGTACAGGGCAAGTCCGCCCAGCATGCTGGATCCAGCTCGCACCCCCCCACACACACACATGCGAAAAGCATTGCACGTCGCTGCTAAGGCAAATGGCTACCCGCCATGTTTCAGGTTGCAGCCGCCCGCCCCACAAATAGTCTTGACATGCCTGCATTATCCGGACTGCGCCCCCCCAACGCCACCGAAATGCCCCTTAAATGCTGCCGCAACACCCCTTGCCACCCCATGAACACCTCTGCCTGTCAATCAGGCAGAGGCGTTGACAGATGTGAGATGCCACCGTATCTCTGACTTTTGTTAAAGGGGCAATCACACGGCAAAACCATGCCTTGTAAGTGATTGCACAAGTCCAAGATCGACCGGCATCTCACACCTCTGGCGATCTTGGATGTCATTACATCCGGCCCGATATGTTTTTATTACATCTGGTCCATCATCTTGTACAACTTTGTTCATTATTTTCTATAGAATTAAACACCCTACAAGTATCTATGGAGCATAACCTCCCCTACATGCGTAGGCACTGGCATTGCGGGCAAGGGGAATGCTTGATCCCCCAAATATTTTAAAGGCACCAGTCGAAGTACTGGTTTGCGGGGTTCTGTGTAGATACTAACTACAGTTAACACAGGACGGAGTTAAAATTCTTTCCGACTGCTCCACCTCCTCCCTCCCCACAGCCCTTCTCCATCTGCCTCCATGGCCCTACTCCCGCCTGCTATTCCAATCCCTGCAGTGTGTGCCTAGTTACCTCCTCTGGGACCAACCCTGTACCCTGGCAGAAAATAGGTCAACCCCAAATGATCGACAGTGTCAAAAGGTCAATATGGAAAATGAAGACAGTAGAAAAGATTGACAGGTACAAAAGGTCAACAGGGTCAAAGGTTGTCATGAGAATGGTTGACACACAAATTGTTGACACAGTTTTTTGTAGGTTTTTTGTGGAATTTTGTATGTTTCACCATATCTATCTGAGACAAATTAGTAGAAACGCTTACCTACAGAGGCTCACTTTGCTCTCCACGCTTTGTGCAGGTTACTATTCCCAATCGTAGTCCACGTGGATAGTAAATTATGAAAAATGTGGGAACAAAAAAATCTTGTGTCGATCATATGTCTGTTGATCATGTTGACTTTATTAACCTGTCGACCTTAAGCACCATCTACGTTTTATCTATCAGCATTTTGGCCCCGTCAAACCTCTGCATGTCAACATTTTTGGGGCAACCTATTGACTCTCTATCTTTTTACTGTAGCTCTATGAAACGGATACCAAATTTTTCACTACATTTTAATTTATTGTCAGTAAATTTATTAGTGAATGGATACAGGTGCTCCAAACTGCCCTTTTCCCACCACAGAGTAGTGATTACTGGTATTCCCTAGAGATCCTGCAAAGAATATTTGTGTGGTTACAATATACAACCTAAAAAACAGACAGATTTAGTCATTAGGTAAATATTAGTTTTATTACAGATTTTATTTAAATATAGAAATAATTATAGTTTAACTGATTCTTTCCACCTGAACAAACTAAAAAGCTCATTGTACAAAAACTCCTGAAATTTTACATTTATTTTGAGATACTTGTCTTATATAAAAGATCAAGCCGTTCCACAAGGAACTATATATACAGTTTAATGTATTTGTTCAATAACAATCGCCATGGTTTGGTTTTGACAAAACCACCCTCAAGTGATTTGGTTTTAGATCTGGATTTCTTAAAAATAAAATAAAAACAAAAATGTATAAAAATCATGCTACTTGTCCCTATTTCAGAGAGTTCTGATAGGAAAAGCAGAGATTCATCTCATGGCTTTTGCGAATGATGTATTATTATATATCACTAACCATAGGGATTCCTCGTCTTCAGTTTTAAGTGGGACTTTGAGAGCTTCTCTGATTTTGAGGTAAAAAAAGTCTATGGGTCTCTGGCTGATGCCAACGGTTGTCCAACTGTTATGGAATAGACATATACCTTTGTCCTGGACTTGATCTCAGATCACATATTTGGGTATACAGCTGACGAAATCGCCGTCCACCCTCTATTGAATGAACATCACTTCAGCCATCTTATCTACTGCAATGGAGCATGGGCATTGGTGCCTTCTCCTGTTGCAGGGCAAGTTTAATAAAAATTGGAACATTTCCGCGTTTAATTCATTTACTGCAG
Source organism: Pseudophryne corroboree (assembly GCF_028390025.1). Classification (NCBI taxonomy): domain Eukaryota; kingdom Metazoa; phylum Chordata; class Amphibia; order Anura; family Myobatrachidae; genus Pseudophryne; species Pseudophryne corroboree. Next base: position 782,487,565 of record NC_086445.1, on the reverse strand, counting down.
TCCATGCCCATCCTACTTATGCAATATGACACTTTAAAGATCCATGCTCTATTCAGGAATTTCCTTTGGAAGGGCAAATGTCTTAGAATAGCTGTTCTAGAATTACAGCAGACCAGGAACAATGGATGTATAAATTTTCCTCATTTAACATACGAGAGCTGTCCAAAAAGTAATGCCTAAATGCTCATAACTCTGAAATAATCTGTAACATTTATTTGAAACTTTGTCAGTTTATATTTTAACATGTCTGCTAGCTATATATGTATTTTTGTTTAGGTAGTCCAAGAAATACCATGGAATCCAAGATGAAACAAAGAGCCGTCATTGAATTTCTGGAAAAAGAAGGCTGCAGAAATCCACAGAAGACTGAAAAATGTGTATGATGAACGTACTATTAACTGTAGCATTTTCAGATGGTGGGTGAAGCATTTTCAATCTGGAGAATCATCCGTGTGCCACAAATCTCGTGGTGGCAGACCATCAGCTGCAGTGACAGCAGAGAACCGACACAAAGTCGATGCCATGATTCAGAAAGACTGTCGTGTGACCACCAGAGATATCAATGATGAACTTGAATGTAGCCATGGCACTGTAGAAACAATAATCAATGATTTGGGATATCGTAAAGTGTGTTCTAAATGGGTTCCAAGGCAATTAACCAGGGATCATAAGGCCCAAAGAGTGGAAGTGTGCAATGATCTTTTTACCAACTTTGAAGCCAAACCTGAGACTTTTTTGGAAAATGTCATTACAGGAGATGAGACCTGAGTATTCCTTTATAACACAGAAACAAAGGCCCAATCAAAGCAATGGAAACACCCAAGTTCACCTAGGCCAAAAAAGTTTACATCACAGCAATCTGTAGACAAAGTCATGGCTACATTCGTCTGGGATTGCCGAGGTGTTATTCTCATCGATTACTTGGAACCAAACCAATAAATCAAGTGATCAATACATTATTACACTAAGAAGCTGAAAGAAGCCATCTGCAAAAAAGGTCAACAATTCCATTGTCAAATGACATCTTACACCACGACAATGCCAGACCTCACACTTCGATGGCAACATCTGCGGCCATTGCCAAAATGGGGTGGGCAATAATGCCACATCCACCATACAGTCCTGAGTTGACCCCTTCTGATTTTCATCTGTTTGGCCCTCTCAAAAACTGTCTCTGAGGTCAACATTTTGATGACATAGAGGTTGTTAAAAATGCTGTATATTCCTGGGTCAAACACCAACCCCTGGAATTTTTCCAAAGTGGCTTCACAGCTTGGGTTGAGAGGTGGAGAAAATGTTTGAGGGCAGATGGTGATTTTTTGAGTAGAGTCATTCTGTTACTAAGAATTCAAAGTATTTTACTGCAAATTTTCAAATCTGTATCTATAATAAATTTTGAGTTATGAGCATTTAGGCATTACTTTTTGGACAACTCTCGTATTATAACCATGCATGTACTATATCTTATGCTGTCTGCGTGACTAGCTACACAATAGTAATATTTAAATTGATTCATTTTTGGACAAACAGTTTAATTAGCTATTTGCAACAAAACAATATGGAAATAAGTCAGGTAGTGCATCAAAACAATATGGAAATAAATCAGGTAGTGAGGGATAATCCTTTATTGTGGGTCACAAGGACATTGTGGCATATATTACGCCATCAGTGTAATTTAAATGCACATAGGTCTTTGTTCCAGCCATTTCTGAACAACCCTGATTTTCAAGATGGACTTGTGTCCTTTCCTTTCACATTATGGGGTAGGGAGGGCATAAGGGACGTGGATAATATTGTAAATCTGTTTAATCAACGTCTTCTAACATTTAAGCAAAGTATGCAATATTCCAACAATTTCCCTTGGCATTCTTTCAAGCGCAACTTTACGCGAGCTCCGTTAGGGTTTTTTCTGATCAGGATTGGCGGAATAAGACTGATGTTATTCTTAGATCTCCTCCACCTGCTAGGAAAGCTATATCGATACATTATAGTATCTCAGGAGATACCTGGATATTTTATAGACTGTATAAAAAAATGTAATGCTTCTCTTGTAACCATTTAAATGTTACTTACTAAAAATGTAACATATAAAATATGTGTCAATACAAACACACAATGTTGCCACCGTTATCTTCATATATCTTTGTAAGAAATATTAGATATATAATGTCCACACAATGATGGTATTAAACTTGCAATTTCAGTAGTCCCAAAGGATCAGTACACATGCCCACGTCAGATGCTAGTGAGCATGGGCAATATGGTATCACATATTGCTTACGCTCACTAGCATCTGATGTGGAAAGCCACAAGGAGTGCATCAGCGGCTGCGAGCAGATCAATATATCAACATTTACCATCTTCCTGTCAGTGAGGAGATTCTGAGTCAGCCGGGCTGCCATATATCTACAGTGGATGGGCCAGATCTCTCCCATACTTATTTGCCGCTGTCTCCATTATAAACTGTGAGTAAAGGGGCCTGTGGTACTGAGCAAGCCAGGGGATCTAACAGTGCCTTGCAGCCTACCCATTACTTTCGCTTAACCCCCGCATGTGTACTGATCCTTTGGGACTATTGACTATGCAAATATAATACCATAATTGTGTGGACATTATATATCTAATATTTCTTACAACGATATATGAGGATAATGGTGGCAACATTGTGTGTTTTGTATTGACACATATTTATTTACTTATTTACTTTATTTACTTTATTAAGTAACATTTAAATGGTTACAAGAGAAGCATTACATTTTTTATACAGTCTTTAATATGTCCAAGTATCTCCGGAGATAATATAGTTTCTATTGTGTCATTTTAATAAATTGTTTTGTATTATACATTCGTGTTGTCAGACTCTTAAGTTGCCTTTGTGCCATTGGGGTTTTTTCTTTTGTAATTCAATATCTTGAGGAAGGCATACCTCATACTTTGATGGCAACAGGCAACTTGTTAACCAGCCACACACTAGTGCTTCTGCTACTTTGTCTGTTATATTGATACATTACACTATCTTGAGGAAGCAGATAGATCATGAACAGGTTACATCAGGGATTAGCCAATCATTGTCTTCTTTGCTCAAAAATATCCATAGCTCATGTAATTTATTACCTGTAGCGCAATAACAATAAATGTTTTTAAACATTTTTCACAGGTTTTACAGTACTTTACACCTCATATGCATAATCTAGCAGGGATGACTTCTTCACATAACTGTCTGCGATGTCATCCTCCACCAGCAGATTTCCTCCTTTGTTTCTGGTCCTGCACATTATTATGTCAATTTTGGCTGTTAGTTAGGGCTATACTCTCTGGATGGAACATTTAGTAATTATCTCAGAAGAATGGACTATTTTTGGGATGATACCGACTACGCAAAGGACTGTTAAGGGATGCAGGAAACTACTTTTAACTATTAGTGTTGCTGCCTAAAAAGTAATTTTGCAGAATTGGATTTCAACTTCTCCTCCTTGCAAATGAATAATAAATTATTCCACACAACACATGACCACGACCATTTTTTGGCACTCAGTACCACTAAGAAAATATTTCTACTTGCACCACTGATAAGACTCCATAGTACCAGGTTGTGAAGTCCAGCATAGGGGAGCTGGCGCTTGACCTGTAGCCTCTCCCCCAGCCCAGGGTGCCATCTACTGCTGGTGTTCCCGCCCTGGAGCTGCCTCACACTCTCCCTCACTCCCTGACTGAGACGCTCTGCACCATTTTCTAAAATAGATGCGACTGGTCTCCAGTACTGCAGGGCAAGGTCTCCTTTGTAAACCCGCCTGTACATCAGCGCTGTGGTTTTACAAACACTAAAGTATTCTACATGTCGATATTAAGACAGCGTTAGTTAAGAACAAGTGTACCTGTGACAGAATATATTGTACAAGTATTCTGATATTTACATCTGGTCTCAGACTGCGCATTGTTTTATATATATATATATATACTGTATATATATATATATATATATATATATAACAATGTGTGTGTTTTCATATAATAATCCAATGCAGTTTATTGTCATGAAAATAATTATATTCATTGCAGACGTGACTATGTGTGCCTGTATCTGCTATGTGATTTCACTGCGGTGTATTCCAGATATATCTATCACTGTATACTGTACCCTACGAGACTAAGTGCGTCTGGGTCAATATATAGTGCATCACAGTATTTACCTATTACATTTATTCTACTGTGTACTCAGTCACATAATACAGAATTTATTTGCAGGTGTTGCGTACTGGGTACTCAGTCACATGCTAACGGATTTATTCTCAGGTATTGTACTCTGGCTTCATCGTACTAATCCGCTCTCTGTTGCATTTGTGTATAATGCTTAACATGTAGGGCTGTACATCTGGGGACGTTTCTGCATCCTGCAGAGCATGCGCAATGAATTTACCTAAGGGGGAAGTCTGTGTAATGGTCTGTGTGCTATGTCTCATACATCTCCCAGTCAGTCCGCAGCTCCCGTAATCAATCAGGAGCCAACCTGAGCTGCGTTCTTAAACCAACTGGGTTCTCTAGTTGAACGCTTTATGCCCCCTATGGGACCACCTGTAACATTACAGTCACTGATGTCCCCATGGTTACTCCGCTTTGGGCGGGAAATGTTTGCCTCACGGGTTCTTGTGTATGACTCATTCCTTGGTCAGGCAAAACCCTATTCCAGGTTACTCTCGTGTCTGGGTAATCTAAGTGGGCTCCTTCCTCCTACCTATCCAATAATTTATCTAATATATTATCTGAAGAAAGGGGGATCATGCTGGCCTGTCAGTCCCTATATTAGGTGTATCTGACAAGGATTTTCCATTGCTAAATGACACCAGTGCCCTTGTGGTTACTGGGAAGCAAATCCTACAAATCACTGATGATAAGAGGATTCCCCTACTGTGGTTAAGCAAACTGATATGTTCACACGTCAGAGGGTAAATAAAACTCTGTTACCACAATCTGACCATTAAGTGTACATCAGACAAGACCCCTGGGCTAATCCAGGGAAGACATTCCCCCTGTCTAACATGGGCATTAGCTCGATATCCTCCCCCTGCAGGGTTATATAACAAGTAGGTAATTCACTACTAGTGAACCCATGTGTCACCCATCGGGTGTCGTCCACTCTGCCTCTCACCACTATCCCCTCACTGTAGGAACCAACAGATAAGTGTGTGAAGGGATGCCTGAAGTCTAATATTCCCTTACGGGTGTTGTACATAGACCACGATTGCGTCCTCTTAAGGCTGCAAAATAGATTGATGACTGGATCAGGCATTAGAGGAAGAGCTGCCCGAGCATATATCTGACAATGCCAGACATTTCCTGTCTCACAATTCCACCGTCACCTTTTTCTATACCAGGAGGAGTCCCCTGAGGCGGATGTGTTGGCAGCCAAGGCTTCAAATACGTCTGTCCTGGCTCGCCATATTCTGTGGTTGAGGTCATGGAAGATTGATCTGGACTCCAAAAGTCCTTGGAGGTATTCCCCTTTACTAGGGACATCTTACTTGGGGAAAACCTAATTAAAAATTGGATCTGAATCGGCGGCTATTATGACTGCCTTTCTCCCAAATGGTACTCATTCGGCAGAAAGCAAAAGGTACCACTTTTCCCTGCTTCCAGCCTTAAGGGAAAGCGAAGGTCAGGGATACCCGAGATTGTCTCGTGCTCCCAACAACCACTAAGCCCAAGGACTAACAATCCTGCTTCTTATGACAAGCTTGCTTCATGATGGGACAGGCCTCCCTCTGGGGGATCCCAAAGTGGGGGGGGGGCAACTTCTACGATTCATCCAGGTCTGGTTAATGACCACTTCAGATGTATGGAAGCGAGAAGTTGTCTCTCACGGGTATGCAGTCTCTTTCAAGAGACGTCCCCCTCGCCAGTTCTTCATAATGGTTATCCCTTTGGATCTGTTAAAGGTGCAAGCTTTACAGATGGTTGTGCGTTCCCTCCTGGATACAGGAGTGGTAGTGCCGGTACCTCTGTCCCAGAGAGGCAGAGGATACTACTCGACCCTGTTTCTAGTACTGAAACCTGATGGGTCTTTCTGGCCTACTCTCAACCTCAAATCACTGAACAAGTTTGTTAGAGTGTCCACATTCCTTATGGAAACACTGCGCTCAATTCTACTGGCCATGGAACCCGGAGACTATATGGTGTCCCTGGACATACAAGATGCTTATCTACAGATACCTATTGCCATATCGCATCAGCAATATCTGCAGTTTGCTATTGGCAACCTTCATTATCAGTTCCAGGCTCTGCTGTTTGTACTGGCTACTGCCCCTCGGATCTTCACCAAGGTTATGACCGTGATGACGGCTTATCTGCGCCGTCAGAGAATCAGGATCTTGCCGTATCTCAACGACTTTCTGATCCTGGTGAACTCCCAATATGCCCTTCTCAGTCATCGGTATGCTTCCTACAAGCCAACAGGTGGCTCGTCAGCTGGAAGAAGTCCTCGCTGGTCCCTGCTCGGAGCATGGTGCACCTGGGGACAAAGCTGGATACACACAGCCAAAGACTGTTTTGGTCTCCAGAGAAAGTCCTGAAACTTCAGGACAGGATCAGATACTTCCTCTCTTGCCCAAGAGTGTCGATACACTCAACGATGCAAGTACTATTCCTCATGGTGTTGGCTTTCGACATGATAGAGTACGTTCAATTTCATTCCCGCCCTCTACAGATGTTAGTCCTTTCCAAGTGGGATGGCCTGCCCCATCGGATCAGGTCACAAATGATTTCCTTGACTCTGGAGGTTCGTCTGTCACTGAGCTGGTGGCTAAAGGACCAGTAGTTGAGCAGGGGCCATCCCTTCTGGATCCCCAACTGGGTCCTACTGACTACGGACGCCAGTCTGAGGGATTGGGGCATGGTGCTGGAGCAACACTCTCTCCTGGGTCGGTGGACCAAGGAGGAATCTCTCCTCCTGATAAACATTCTGGAATTGTGTGCAGTGTTCAATACTTTGTCTCTCGCCCTGCCTCTGATACAGAACAGGCCTGTTCAAGTATGGTCAGATAACGCCATAATGGTGGCGTACATAAACCATCAAGGCGGCACTCGAAGCCGCATAGCAATGATGGAAGTGTCAAAAATCCTTCGTTGGGCGGAATGCTTTCTGCCGGCAATATCAGCAGTGTTCATTCCCGGGAGTCCTCAACTGGGAAGGTGATTTCCTCAGTTGTCAGGATGTGCATTCCGGAGAGTGGAGTCCTCATCAGGAAGTCTTTCAACTCCTAGTGAACAAGTGGGGCCTACCAGATGTATACCTGATAGAGTCTCGACACTATCACAAAGTTTCAGTCTTCGGATCAAGAACCAGGTATTCTCAAGCAGAGTTCATGGATGCTATGGCAATTCCATGGAACTTTTGGCTGCCCTACACGTTCCCTCCAGTGTCACTCCTGCTGAAGTTCGAACAAGAAGGAGGAATGCTACTTCTAGTTGCTCCACATGGCCCAGATGGCATTGGTTCTCAGACCTGCAGAGTCTATCGATAGGGCATCCTCTTCTACTTCCTCAATGCCCAGACCTCCTCCAGGGCCCTTGTGTCTATCCAGACCTGGCCAGACTGGCTTTGACGGCGTGGCTCTTGAAGCTTTACTCCTGAGTGCCAAAGGATTGTCCAAGACAGTCATCCAAACTATGCTGAAGGCCCACAAACCGGCATCTACAGTATGTGGATTTATTATAGGGTCTAGAATTCTTACTTCACCTGGTGTGCTGGTAAGAATTACGATGCTTAAAAATTCAGTACTTTCAGACTTCTGGCTTTTTTGCAACAAGGCCTTTATTTAGGACTTCGTCTGGCCTCCCTCAAGGTTCACATATCTGCCTTGTCGGTGGGTTTCAGAGAAAAATTGTGTCTATACCTAACGTTCATACATTCACTCAGGGCGTACTGTGGATTCAGCCTCCCTATGTCCCTCCTGTGGCTCCATGGGATTTTTCTGTTGTCCTGAATGCCCTACAAGAGTCTCCATTTGAACCTCTTGAGTCAGTGGACCTTAAATGGCTCACAGCCAAGGTCCTGTTTCTGCTGGCTATTGCCTCTGCTAGATGGGTGTCAGACTTAGGCGCTTTTTCCTGTTGTCCACCCTTTTTGATATTTAATTGTGACCGAGCAGTTCTTAGAACTCGCCCTGGTTACTTACCTAAGGTGGTGTCATCTTTTTACCTTAATCAAGATATTGTAGTTCCAGCCTTCATCTCTTCAGAATTGTCCTCCAAAGAATGGTCTTTGGATGTGGTACGGGCTCTCCGTATATGTGGAGAGGACTGCCTCTATCAGGAGGTCAGATACCCTCTTTGTACTGTTTGGTTTCCACAAACGTGGCTGGCCTGCGAATAAGCAAACCTTGGCCAGATGGATTAGAATGGTGATTGCACAAGCTTATGCGCAGGCTGGACTCCCAGCTCCTGCTGCTATTAAAGCCCATTCTACTCGGTCTGTTGGACCTTCTTTGGCGGTCTATCATGGCGCGTCTGCAGGACAATTGTGCAAGGCGGCTACATGGTCCTCAGTGAACACGTTTATTAGGTTCTATGCCTTTGAAGCTTCCGCCTCCCAGGATGCTTCCTTTGGACGTTGGGTTCTCATTCCCGCTAAGGTGCGTCCCCTCCCTTGAGGAACTGCTTTAGGGCATCCCCGATGTACTCCCTGTGGAACACAGTGTACCCCACTGCAGAAAAGGAGATTTATGGTAGACTTACCATGGTTAAATTTCTCTCTGTGAGGTACACTGGGTACCACAGGGCACCCACCCTGATGCATTTAGCTTCTTTAGGTTTGTATGGCATTAGCCACTAGTCCCTTCTCCTGTTGTGAGAATGTGGTTCAATGTGACTACCATCTGCCTTCTCTTTTACCTGCTTCTACATTGGACTGGTTAACAAAACTGAGCTCACAGTGCCTGGAGGCGGGGTTATAGAGGAGACCCCGCAATGCATTCTGGGAAGTTTAAAGCTTTAGCCAGTTGGTGCCTCTGGATCAAGATCCATCTCTCTACACCCCAATGTATTCCCTGATGTATTCCCTGTGGAACCCAGTGTACCTTGCAGAAAGAGATTTAACCATGGTAAGTCTACCATAAATCTCTTTTTTTAATATGGACTGGATAGAAACTGCTTTGAGTAAGAAGTGCTTAACCCCACAATTTTTATATGTGAGAAATATGTTTCCACTTTACCTTGAAAATTTCAGTTTCTCTACATGGGGAAATCTCTGGAAAATACCACATGGTACTGTACTGTATGTACAAAGGAGAGTTTTGGAAGATCTTCCCATGAATATAGAATAGCTATTTTAGATTCTAAACTCCTTTTTGGCCATGAGGAGACCTTTGAGTGCTTATTGTGCTGCATGGCTCACCCCACTCCCCTCTTTGCTTTGGCTTTTTGACACCCATTGTGAAATTTATGCTATTAATAATGATACAACAATTGTTTTTACATGATCATTCATTATAATAAATTTTGTATATGTGGCTACCTGTAGTTTTCTTACTATGGCTATAGGTAGACTGATATTATTGAGTGCCTGTTTTAAATTCCTTTCATATTTTTATGTTCTAATTAGTTATTTATGTGTATGCCTACTGTCATGGATATGTAACATCTTTATTGCCTTTTGGATTGCATGTCATTGATACGTGTTTTGTGGTCCTTACACAATAAAATTTGTTTGAAAAAAAAATCATGTAACTTGGATGCTAATATGTAGTATTGGAGCGTAAAGTACAGGCCAAACCCTCTCTGTACACTCTCCTGTGTCAAATGGCAACTGAAATAATGAGGAAGGGACTTACAGGCAATCCAAAACACACAAGATTTGTTTTTGAGATCAGAGATTAAAACTCTACGAGAAGCCTGGAGACAGTATTCAGTTCTATTTCTTAAGCTTGTGGACCAGTAGCAACTCAGGAGCTGCCGTGGCAACTCCTTATTGGCTGCCGGTCCGCAAACTCCAATTGGCTCATGGCCGGCTCTATAGTCATAATACTGCAGCAGCTTGGTCCCTCCATGGCTGCCTGCTGGCTTGCAGCTGGCCTGGGCCCCAATCCACACTGCTGCCACCCAGGCCCCCTCTGAATGGTAAGCTTTGGGGTATGCAGGGAAGTGGAGGCTGGAGGCAATTGTGTATGTGTGTGTCTATGGGACTGTGTGCAGTATGTTTATAGGACTTTGTGCTATGTGTGTTTATGGGACTGTGTGCTGTGTGTGCATCTATTGTGATGTTTCCACTGCCCATTTTATAGCCAGACATTTCCGTTCTAATGTGGCATATTTCCTCTCCTGGGATAAGTGCTTGCGGCTAAGATATAGAACAGGTTTTTCTTCTCCCTTCACCTCTTGAGCCAGAACAGCTCCCATCCCCATTTCTGACTCATTTGTTTGTAGCACAATTCTTGTTTTTCAAATGTGGGGCTTGTAAAACTGGGGCAAGGCTCCTATCAAGTCCTTCCAAGCAGCTTCTACCTTTTTCGACCAGATAATCTTGTCTGGGCTGTTCGTTGGGTGTTCAGTTAATACTGCAGCTCTGGTCACAAAATTGGTAATAAATCATCCATAGCCTATCAGACCTACAAAAGCCCGTCATTGGATTTTACAAGTATGTTTAGGCCAGGTAAGCACCGCCTCCACTTTATTAGTCTGAGATTTTACCTTTCCACAGCCTACTATGTACCCCAGATACTATGCACATTTTCTTGGGATTAGCAGTGAGGCCATGAGTCCAGAGGGACTGGAGTACTGCACTTACTTTAAGAAGATGGTCCTCCCAATTTTGAGTGACAATGGCAATGTTGTCGTGGTATGCGATCACATATCCTCAGTGAGGTCTCAACACTCTATCCACACTCCTCTGAAAGGTGGCTGGCTGCCCATGAAGACCAATAGGTAGCACCTGATATTTGAGTAGCCCATCAGGAGTTGAAAATGCCATCTTCACCTTTTTCTGCTCCATTAGAGGAATTTGCCAATACCCTTTTCTTAGATCTAAAAATCATTGCAAATCCCAAGGCGCCTGTTAGTTTGGGCATGAGCATGATGGGATTATTCCAGTCGCTATTGGATTCTTCAATAACATCCAACTGCTACATCTCTTGTACTTCTTCCGGCACCACTGCTCTCTCAGCTTCAAGAATTCTATAAGGTTGTAGTTTTACCTTAACCCTTAGATAAGTAACGATATCATGCTGTTTAATCTGTGTCTGAGCTGGGAGAGGAGAAAAGATGTTCTGGTTATTTCTTACAAGCTGCTCTGTCTGTTGCCATTGAGTTGGTGTCAGAGTCTCCTCTATAACAATGGGACAACCTGGATTCTTTATAGCTACGTTGGAGACCTGGGCTGAATCTCCCTTCCAGGGTTTTAGCAGGTTAAAAAAATAAATATGTTCTTGCTTCCACCTTCCTTCCTGTCGAACTTTATAAGTAACAGGCCCAACTGCTTCTATAATTTCATATGGTCCTTGCCAGTTAGCATATAGCTTGCTTTTCTGAGTAGGTACCAGGACTAGAACTTTGTCTTTGGGCTTAAATGACTGACTAACTGCCGTTTTGTTGTAATTTTTTTTTCTTGATTTTGTGACAAGTACATGTTTTATTGGTAGAGTCGCTCTATTTGGTGAATGCTTTAGTGCAGGTGCGACACAAACTGCACCCCTATGGGATCTGACTGCTCCTCCCATCCCTCATTCAACAGGTCGAAGATGCCCAGAAGTTGTCGCCTGTGCAAAGCTCAGAGGAACAAAAACCCATAGACGTTTGAGGCACTGCTCTTATGGGAAACATTAAGTATGGGAGCAAAATAGTCCCAGTCCAGCTTATCCTTGGCTACAACCCCTCATATTATCTGTTTTAAGATGTAGTTAAATATTTCTTATAGCCCAACCATCTGTAGATGATAGACTGAAGTTATTAGCTTTCTTACACTCAACAATTTGCACGTATCCTTCATAAGTTTTAATACAAAGGGAGTATCCTGATCGTGAATCGGGAATAGACCAATAGTAACTCCAAGGCTATGGTACTAGACTTGATGTTCCTTAATGGGATGGCCTCTATGTACCTTGTAGCATAGTCTAGTATCACCAAAATATACTGTTGTCTCCGAGCAGATTTGTCAATGGACCTCACTATATCCAATCCAATCTGTTCAAAGGGCCTTATTCAGGTTGGATTGTAAAAATTGAGAATCACAATCTGGCTGATTATCGAATGACTGCGCACGCGCGAGGGGAAATAGCGATAAAAATTGCATACAGATCGTAATCGCAATGCTACCCTCATATACTGTATATAAAAAACACTGCTTTTAATATTTATATGTCACTTATGGACTATCCATATTTTTATGACGGTGACCATTTTTTCATGGTGTCATTTGAATCATCTAACAAAATTATCATGTCACGTTCTTTAAGTCTCACTATAATACTTTTTCTCCTTATATACTTGATCCCCTGATAAACTTTCACACCATGGTAATTAACCATACAGCTGTTAATGTGGATGTGAACATAGATTTATCCTCCCTACTCACTGGGTGCACGCTTCTGGATAGTTACACTTACAAGTGTTGCTTCTTTCATAAACGCCAATACCTATGTCTTTTTTACCAGAACTAAAACTATATCATGCTAAAATAATCTTTAGTTGTCAGACAGCAACTGAGTTACAACGTTAAACATGTTACATGAGCAGTAACAGTAACTCATTTGCAATACTTTTCGATAACTTGCCAATGTGAAACATGGTATTTCAATGGCACGGTTATTTACTTGTAACAGTTGCAATTCCGTGCCAGTAACTGTAATTTCTATCTAGAGAGGCTGTCTCTCTTAGACTTTTAATACATAATCTAACACCAATATCTAACTTCTTCAACTAATCATCTTTAGAGACTTATATTTTTAGGAGTAATTATCAAGGATTAATGCAAACTACCACAACTCATTATCGAAGCAACCTCTGTATATATGGGCAAATTCAGTATGAATCGCAAGTAGCGATTCGTACAGAATTTTTGCTGAGGGGCCGCGGGCGCATGCGCAGCAGGCCCTACTGCACATGCCCCCGCATTTTCTGCGGGGGCTGCAGAAAATACGATCGCCTCTGCCTGTCAATCAGGCAGAGGTGGTTGTGGGGCGGGAGGGGGGCGGCAATGCTCCGTTTTCTGGGTGGAAACGGAGCGTTGCGGGGGCATGCCAGCCCAAACGGTGGGCTGGTACATGCGAACGGGGGCATGTCGGGGGTGCGACCGCAGCAGCTGCGTGACGTCACACTCAGCTGCTGCGACAACAAAAATGGCGTCGGGACTCCTGCGGCCGCAGCTAAGCTGCACCAGCAGGAGTCATCCTTAATTTCTCCTAACAAGCAGAAATTGTGTGCTGTTCGCAATTTCTGTTTGAAGCAGAGGGGGAGGCGCCGGTCAGCATGCTGGGCGGCCTTGCCCAGCGCTCGGCGGCCCCCAGCATGCGTGCTAACGGTTAGCAAATTCTGCTGATTAGCAGAATTTGCTAACCTTACTGTATTGGCCCCATAATGACTTCATAATCATGGAGATGCGTTACAAGCTCAATCTGTTTGGACATATATAAAAAACGATTGTCACCAAAATTATGAAACCAAATGTTCTAATATCATTGAGTATCTCTCATCACCTTATGAAGTATCATCAATCCCGATATTTGTGGTTACAATTGAAATGAGCAGTAGTGCATACTCAATTAGCAGCTTTAAACCGTGGAGATATGGCATATCCACAAGGCATATAGACAGCACTATTTTAGTAAAAACAACGGGTCTATTTTGCTATACATTTTTGGCTCTAACTAGATCTGTGTTACCCAGCGAATCTATTGTGAATATATGTCTCACTATTGTGGCAGTTGTCTAAATTTTTCAATGAACTCTGGTATTTTACATTGAATGAGAATCTAATGAGTATTAATAAGAATCTAATGAACCACAGCCTGTAACTCATTAGCGGCACTTAACCACTTGATTTAGAGCAGGACAAGGATGCGGCACTCTTTGAACCAGAACTCCCCCTTTGATTGGGTGCTTAACCAGATACACAGGGCTTAAATAGCTCATCCCGGTGGCTAAGCATCATGAGCTTTTTCCCTTGTGAGCAAGTCTCCCTACCCAGTGAAACGTACGTCTAGGAGCCCCTGGGCATGCCCGCTAATTGTGCATAGCGGGCAGCCCCAGCACGCAGGTTGTATATGGCTACAGGTGTCCTCTCCATTGCGGTAACATGTTCTTTCATTATGAATTTGCTGTGTAATGTCTATAGCGTCCTATGTATAGACAACATGACTGATTTTTTTTAACTTACTGTTTGACGGTTAGGTGGAGGATTGTACCACCTTTTTCACCTATGATGATAATATGATGATATCAGCTTATTTACATTGTGGTGTGATCTGATGATGTGAGGTCATTCACTTGAATTTATTAATATTGGACCTCTATTCATTACCTTAAAGCTACTGATCTATATAAGTTGACACGGTCCCAGCATATGCACAGTAATTAACCTATTAAGTGGATATTAGGTGGCACGACTTTAATTTGATGTTTTGACCTCAGTCAACTTTATTAGGTGCTGCTGAACATCTGTAAAGGACTGTACTGACGCAAGCACTATGGCATTTGAATGTTGTTTATCCGAGTAATGTGTCCTTTGTAGAAATCATTATATCCTGTGAAGTTCATATATACACTGACAGATGCTTATGTACTTGACATTTTAGGAACATTTATCCTTTCTTCCTAACCTGAGGAGAACAGCCGAGTAATTCCCTCATTGTCTGCTCTGTGTCAAGTAAACAACATCCAAAAGCAGAAAGGAAAGGCTGACAGAGTTACTTTAGTGTAGTAACACTACTAACAGTGTTACTACTTTATCTTCTATTGACTGGCGCAGTTAAGAATCTCTCTTCACTTATTCACTGCTTTGGCAAATGAGACACAACAGAATTCCGAGAGTGCCTAGGCAATCCTGTCTATTATCTTTCCTACTTTATTATATTATTGCTGTGACACCTGTACCTATAAGATATAGTTTATCCATTTGGGTATTGAGAGAATTCATATATTTTCTGCATCTGTATATGAACATGAACCTGTGTGCGTTTCAATTTTGTGTATTTTAACTTTCTATGTTTTGGCATTGTTATTGTCTATATTTTGGCCACTTTTGGAACTTTGGTTCCTAAGAAATATGTTATGTGTGCCTTTTTTAGGCTTTATTAAATATATACATTGAAAATTAAATTTTACTCCTACCACAAGTATGCCCCTTACTAATCTGAGTTTTTCCAGCATTCTTGTAATGCAGACTCTTCTTGTTATATATCTAATTAACTCGTTGGGAGCACCACCGAATACCCATATTCAAGTAATGTTCTCTTTATTGTCAGGATAAGTGGTTTCAGACTCCTTTTTTCTTTCCTAATATTGTTCTTCATATCCTTTGAACAAGTGCAGTGAGCCACCCCCTTTATTTTTTTCCTTTTATGCTAGCCAATACAAACGATTTCCTCTCAAGGAAAAGTAAGGGGTACCCTCTAGGGGTAAGGGGGTAAAGCTTTATTTGCCAATTTATTTCTGGGACATTGTTCAAAGCATTAAACAAATTGTGGTCATTTAGTTGGTCATGATTAAAGTCTGACATTAATATTCTAAAACAGTATGGTTTCCTGTTCCCCTTGTTGTCTTCTGCATCCAGGGTTTCAAAATTGGAGGCCTGTTGTTCCCACAGTAGCTCCACTTCTCCAAGGAAGGAAGTTTTCTTATCTAGTTGGCCCAGTGACTGTGGGTTTTGTCTCCTCCCAAAAGGAAATAATCTCCCATAGCAACGGGAATTACTGATCAAAGATTAGGGTATATGACAAATGGGGAGCCACCGCAGCTACCAGTTGTACTTTCTTTCCCTGCCAAGTCAGCAGGAGTTTCACAAACGGGTACTCCTCATGGCTCCATGTACACACATGACCTTTACAGACAGAAGGTCCTGCGTGGCCCCTGGGGGTACCAAGATGGTCTAAATTAGGGATAACTCGCTCCCATTATCTACCAGTTCCCACACTTCTCGGCCTCCAAGCTGAACTGCTACCCAAAACAGGGTGGCCTGGCTCACTTTCCCAATTCCACATTCCATAGGCTCAGCACAGTTAGGACAGTCTTGCCAGATATATGTCTCGACTCCCCGCACTCATAACAGAGAATGACCCCTGTCTTGTCAGGGACTTTTGCAGGCATTTATGCGTGCAGTTGGTGTACGAATCTGGACACCCAGTCTGAAGGTTTTACTATTGTCCTCAAGGCCAGATATCTTTCGATGGTTCGGTCATAGAATCTGCCTGAGGAGTCCACCTTTGTAGGCCCTGATCAAGCTTCCTTACATAGTGGTCAACAGCTATTATCTCTGTGATTTGTAAAGCTGTATTTGTTTCTGGCTTCAGCCAGGCCTGCACTAGGTAAGCTAACTCAGCTAACTGTGTATGTACAGAGTCATCAGGGTTTAAGCGCCAATCATGAGGCTTTTGAGCTTTCACTAGACCCATCACCCAACTTCTGGCTAAAACACCAACTATCAAATGGAAGTACAGTATGATTATGCCCGATGTTCCAGCAGGTCCACATGAGCTTTTTGGGGTTTCCCCTTTAAATGTGGTGCCAGTTTTTTCAGTCCAACCCCCATTTCAGGTGAGTTGCATTTCAAAATAAGTAAATTATACTCCACGTCATCATCTGGCATCATCTTTTGGAAAAGGGAAGGCCCTGAGACATTCTGTTTCAACTCTGTCACCTTTGCTTTGAGGAGCTGATTATGGGGCTGATTCAGGTTGGATCGCAGTGTGAGGGGCCGCAGAAAATGCGATCGCCTCTGCCTGTCAATCAGGCAGAGGTTGACGTGGGGCGGCGGCAACGCTCCGTTTCCAGGGTGGAGACGGAGCATTGC
Source organism: Pseudophryne corroboree (assembly GCF_028390025.1). Classification (NCBI taxonomy): domain Eukaryota; kingdom Metazoa; phylum Chordata; class Amphibia; order Anura; family Myobatrachidae; genus Pseudophryne; species Pseudophryne corroboree. The sequence goes on along the minus strand of NC_086445.1, from coordinate 782,470,575 downwards.
GGTGGTGGAGGCAGCCAAACTGGGGGAGGTGAGGCGTGAACGGGGGCATGTGCAGCCGCTGCAATAGGAAACATGGAGGCGGGCCTCTTGTATGATTTTAAAAAAAAAATACAGATCCAAAACCATAACTAAAACCTGCAAAACTCACAAGGGTGGTTTAGGCAAAACCAATACAGATCCAAAACATAAAGAAGATACAGATCCAAAACTAAAACACAAAACCCGAAAAATGGCCCAGTGCACACCCCTAATATACTGTATATATACATATACTAGTGGCCAAAATTGTGGAAACCTTTTGTAAAATGTGTGTTTTTAGGGTTTAGTTGCATATAACTGCATTATTTTTAAAGAAAATCCTATGAAGGTATATATCACTGCAAAGATAATTGTTTACACAATATAATGCAGTTCACCACAATGAATTATCTTTATTACATAAAATGTTATAGCTGAATAAATATAGGGAGACTTTGGGGGTCATTCCGAGTTGAATTTAGCACAGCCACGATCAGGCACTCAGACATGCGGGGGGATGCCCAGCACAGGGCTAGTCCCCACCCCCCCCCCCCCCCCAGACACACAGAAATGCAAAAGCATCACACAGCGGCGATGCTTTTGCATCTCAGGAGTTGTTCCTGGCCAGCGCTTCTGCGGCTGGCCGGGAGAACTTCTTCGCTGCCCCGGGTCGCAGAGGCTGCCATGCCTGTGTTGGCCGGACTGTGCCCCCTAAACGGCGGCTTAACACAGCAATCCAGCCCCCTCCTGCCCAGCAACCGCCTCTGACTCAGAGGCGATCACTAAGCAACGACGGCTGGCATGCGCCAGCGCACTGCGGCGCCAGCGCAGTTCTGATCCGATCGCTGCACTGTGATAAACTGCAGCGAGCAATCGGGTCGGAATGACCCCTTTATCTGTAAAGATAGGGATTTTTTTTCAACTCAAAACTGACCAATAGGAGTGATTGTTATGAGAGCCAATCAGGTGTTGCGATGCCATAAAATGGACTCAATAAGGTGTTAGCATGTGTAAGCTCACATTTGTTGCTACCAGAATTGACAGTAAAACATCTTATTTAGTTGTTTGATTATCACTAAGTTGGTCACTGTTTTTTTATGAGTTTTGTTATTTTAATTTCCTGCAGTAAGCTGTGTAACTTATTTAGGATGACAAGCAAAGTAAAGAGAGTTGACTGGTCACCTAGAAAGAAATAAAAAATAATGACTTTATGTGAAGAAGGTAACACAACAAAATTATAAATAAGGTAGGTGGCAACATAACCAAAGGAGGAATTTTGAAGCTGTGGAATAAGGATCAACAGACTCAGGGGGTGATTTGTGCTGCAAATTCTGTTGTCCTGCAATCAGATAGTTGCCACCCAAGGGGGAGTTTAAATTCACCCATGCAAGTGTGCGATCGCATGTGTATGCCATGCGAAAATGTCCCTCTGTCAGCAGACAGCTGCAAATCCGTTCGCAACTCACCCACCATCGAATGGTTTTTCCAGTGTGTGCAGTCTGTGCGCAGCCCAGAACTTACTCCTACAGTATGAAAAGAACAGGCTGATCGGGTCCGGAGCTGATGGCACACACCCTCCCAAAAAATGCTTGGGTTCGTCTGCATTTTTCCTGACACTCCCTGAAAACGGCCAGTTACCACCCATAAATGGCCTCTTACTGTCAATCAGCTTGCGAATGGCTGTGCGATCAAATTTTTTGCACCAGCTTGTCACTGTGTGGGGACACACGTGTGCATTGTGGTGCATACGCATGCGCAGTCAATCAATAATCGCCCGCTGTGTGAAAATGCACAGCAGCGATCAGGTCTGAATCGGGCCCTAAGTCCATTCAAAACCAAACCGGTTAAGGTAAGAAAAGATCCACAACGCCATGCTGTGATAGAAGAATGAAAAAACTGTGCTTGAGAGACAGAAAAAAAATCTGAGGCAATTCAAAATGATTTACGTGAATGTGGTGTAAATAACAGTGCCAGGACTGTTTGACACAGACTTTGGATTAAACGCCAGAATTCCAAAGTATCTCTTAAACAAAGACGGAAAAGAATAGAATGGGATAAACAGCTTATTAATTGGTCAGAAGAATAATGGAACAGTGTCATCTGGAGTGACAAAACCAGAATATCCATATTTGGGAGTGATGGCATGAAATACGGGCATGACTCAGAGCTGATTGTAGGTGTGCTAAAATTAGCAGATCTACGATCAGAATCTCTGACATGGGGGGGACGCCCAGCACAGGGCTATCCCGCCCCGCATGTCAGGCCCTTCTAACACTGTTAGCACGTCCCCTCCGGCCCCGTGACTACCTCTATCTGTCAATCAGGTAGAGGCGATAGCACCAGTGAGAGGCTTTTGCATCTCACTGGGTGGGTACGCGCAAAAGGGCTTCAGAGTGCGTTCGCTGCTGTTGCAGTGATTGCCTCTGAATTAGGCCCTATGAGGGTAATTCAGACCTGATCGCTTGCTAGCTTTATTCGCTGCATTGCGATCAGGTCAGAACTGCGCATGCGTATGCACTGCAATGCGCAGGCGCGTCGCTCGGGTACAAAGCAGATCGTTCCTGTGCAATGTGTTTTATGAAGAATCCATTTGCACGGGCGATCGCAAGAAGATTGACAGAAAGAAGGCGTTTGTGGGTGTCAACTGACTGTTTTCTGGGAGTGGTTGGAAAAACACAGGCATGTCCAAGCATTTGTAGGGCATGTGTCTGATGTCAATTCCGGCGCTGACAGGCTGAGTAAGTCCTGGGCTACTCAGAAACTGCAAAATATCTTTTTGTACTACTCGGCTGCACGTGCTTTCGCACACTTGCATAGCTAAAATACACTCCCCTGTAGGCGGCGACTATCTGATGGCAGCGCTGCAAAAAACTGCTAGTGAGTGATCAGGTCTGAATTAGGCCCAATGTCCGCAGAAGAATTGTAGAAGATTTGCTACCTGAGTGCACAACACCTACTGTGGAGCATCCATTTAGTGTTATGCTGTGGGGATGTATGACAGCAAAAGCTGTGGGACAAAGTTATGTGATCAATGGCAATTTAAATAACAGCAAATACATCGGTGTCTCGCAGTGGGGAGGGGAAGGGGAGCAATTAGGGGAGCACAAACTATGCAGAGCAGTTGCTAAGCATCTATTCACAGTGCAAAGAGAGCCTGGGGCAGCCCACATAACAGAGTGCTGGGCACACCCCGACAGTGACATAAACAGAAGTGGCGCGAGGCTTTGCTTATTTCTCCCTGGGCTCCACCCCTTTTCTGACACAGGCACACTTTTGGCACGTCAAAGGTCCCGACCCGCTGGCCACCAATGTTGGGAGGTATGTAACTGCAGCAAAAAAGGCTTCCCAACAAAGGGCCTAATTCAGATCTGATCGCTGGGCTGCGTTTTTTGCTGTCCTGTGATCAGATAGTCGCCACCTACAGGGGGAGTGTATTTTCCCTGTGCAAGTGTGCGATCGCAGGTGTAGCTGAGCTCACGTCAGACACCCTTCCTGAAAACGCTTGGGAATGCCTGCGTTTTTCCAGACACTATCAGTAAATGCTAAGCTGCTACAAACAAATGGCCTCTTCCTGTCAATCACCCTGTGAACGTCTGTGCGATCGGATTTTTCGCACCATCCCGTCACTGGCCGGCAATGTCAGTTGTTGTTGTCTGACGCGTGTGCGCATTGCGGTGCATACGCATGCACAGTTAGGATCTGATCGCCCGCTGTGAGAGAGATCAGATCTGAATTACCCCCCTAAGTACTACTGAATATTGTGCAAAACTGAGAAATATACTTTCCCACAGTTCAGTACGTATAATTTGTTATAAAGTTCATCGTATTATGTTGTGTTACGTTCTAAATTAAATTGCCGTTGTAATGATGTGTGCTTTTTGGTATAATACTAAAAAATATTAGTGCTATAAGCTGTTAAACTTCAAAAATGCACATTTTCCAAAAGGTTTCCACAATTGTACCCACTGTATGTTAGGGATGAGCGGGTTCGGTTCCTCGGAATCCGAACCCGCCTGAACTTCAGTTTTTTTCACACGGGGCCGAGCGACTCGGATCTTCCCGCCTTGCTCGGTTAACCCGAGCGCGCCCGAACGTCCTCATCCCGCTGTCGGATTCTCGCGAGGCTCGGATTCTATCGCGAGACTCGGATACTATATTAGGAGCCGCGCGTCGCCGCCATTTTCACACGTGCATTGAGATTCATAGGGAGAGGACGTGGCTGGCGTCCTCTCCGTTTATAGAGAAGAGAGTGAGACAGTAGAGAGAGACACAGTAGTAATTTTGGGGAGCATTAGGAGGAGTACTAGTAGTTACTTGCTGAAGTGATAGATAGTGTGACTGTATTATCTGACTTGTGGGGGAGACACTGACAGTGGGGAGCAGTTAGAGTCTGAGAGCAGGACTCAGGAGTACATATAACGTACAGTGCACACTTTTGCTGCCAGAGTGCCACACTGCCATTGTGACCACACTGACCACCAGTATAATATATATTGTGATTGTCTGCTTAGGAGTACTACTTGCAAGTTGCTGATAGTGTGACCACTGACCAGTGACCTGACCACCAGTTTAATAATCACCACCAGTGAGTTTAATATATATATATATATATATATATATATATATATATAATTGTATATAATATATATATAATATTGTATACCACCTACCCGTGGTTTTTTCTTTTTCTTTCTTCTTTATACATACTACTATAGTAGCTTACTGTAGCAGTCTGCGGTGCTGCTGAGCTGACAGTGTCCAGCAGGTCCGTCATCAGTCATTACATAATAAATATATATACCTGTTCGGCTGTAGTACTAGTGATATTATATATATATATATATATTGATTTCCTCTCATTATCATCCAGTCTATATTAGCAGCAGACACAGTACGGTAGTCCACGGCTGTAGCTACCTCTGTGTCGGCAGTCGCTCGTCCATCCATAATTGTATACCACCTACCCGTGGTTTTTTTTTTCTTTCTTCTTTATACATACTACTATAGTAGCTTACTGTAGCAGTCTGCGGTGCTGCTGAGCTGACAGTGTCCAGCAGGTCCGTCATCAGTCATTACATAATAAATATATATACCTGTCCGGCTGCAGTACTAGTGATATTATATATATATATATTGATTTCATCTCATTATCATCCAGTCTATATTAGCAGCAGACACAGTACGGTAGTCCACGGCTGTAGCTACCTCTGTGTCGGCAGTCGCTCGTCCATCCATAATTGTATACCACCTAACCGTGGTTTTTTTCTTTTCTTTCTTCTTTATACATACTACTATAGTAGCTTACTGTAGCAGTCTGCGGTGCTGCTGAGCTGACAGTGTCCAGCAGGTCCGTCATCAGTCATTACATAATAAATATATATACCTGTCCGGCTGCAGTACTAGTGATATTATATATATATATATATATATTGATTTCATCTCATTATCATCCAGTCTATATTAGCAGCAGACACAGTACGGTAGTCCACGGCCGTAGCTACCTCTGTGTCGGCAGTCGCTCGTCCATCCATAATTGTATACCACCTACCCATGGTTTTTTTTTTCTTTCTTCTTTATACATACTACTATAGTAGCTTACTGTAGCAGTCTGCGGTGCTGCTGAGCTGACAGTGTCCAGCAGGTCCGTCATCAGTCATTACATAATAAATATATCTACCTATCCGGCTGCAGTACTAGTGTGATATTATATATATATATATATATATATATTGATTTCATCTCATTATCATCCAGTCTATATTAGCAACAGACACAGTACGGTAGTCCACGGCTGTAGCTACCTCTGTGTCGGCAGTCGCTCGTCCATCCATAATTGTATACCACCTAACCGTGGTTTTTTTTTTTCTTTCTTCTTTATACATACTACTATAGTAGCTTACTGTAGCAGTCTGCGGTGCTGCTGAGCTGACAGTGTCCAGCAGGTCCGTCATCAGTCATTACATAATAAATATATCTACCTGTCCGGCTGCAGTACTAGTGTGATATTATATATATATATATTGATTTCATCTCATTATCATCCAGTCTATATTAGCAGCAGACACAGTACGGTAGTCCACGGCTGTAGCTACCTCTGTGTCGGCAGTCGCTCGTCCATCCATAATTGTATACCACCTACCCGTGTTTTTTTCTTTTTCTTTCTTCTTTATACATACTACTATAGTAGCTTACTGTAGCAGTCTGCGGTGCTGCTGAGCTGACAGTGTCCAGCAGGTCCGTCATCAGTCATTACATAATAAATATATCTACCTGTCCGGCTGCAGTACTAGTGTGATATAATATATATTGATTTCATCTCATTATCATCCAGTCTATATTAGCAGCAGACACAGTACGGTAGTCCACGGCTGTAGCTACCTCTGTGTCGGCAGTCGCTCGTCCATCCATAATTGTATACCACCTACCCGTGGTTTTTTTTTCTTTCTTCTTTATACATACTACTATAGTAGCTTACTGTAGCAGTCTGCGGTGCTGCTGAGCTGACAGTGTCCAGCAGGTCCGTCATCAGTCATTACATAATAAATATATATACCTGTCCGGCTGCAGTACTAGTGATATTATATATATATATATTGATTTCATCTCATTATCATCCAGTCTATATTAGCAGCAGACACAGTACGGTAGTCCACGGCTGTAGCTACCTCTGTGTCTTTTAGTTGTGCCTATTAAAATATGGAGAACAAAAATGTTGAGGTTCCAAAATTAGGGAAAGATCAAGATCCACTTCCACCTCGTGCTGAAGCTGCTGCCACTAGTCATGGCCGAGACGATGAAATGCCAGCAACGTCGTCTGCCAAGGCCGATGCCCAATGTCATAGTACAGAGCATGTAAAATCCAAAACACAAAATATCAGTAAAAAAAGGACTCCAAAATCTAAAATAAAATTGTCGGAGGAGAAGCGTAAACTTGCCAATATACCATTTACCACACGGAGTGGCAAGGAACGGCTGAGGCCCTGGCCTATGTTCATGGCTAGTGGTTCAGCTTCACATGAGGATGGAAGCACTCAGCCTCTCGCTAGAAAACTGAAAAGACTCAAGCTGGCAAAAGCACCGCAAAGAACTGTGCGTTCTTCGAAATCCCAAATCCACAAGGAGAGTCCAATTGTGTCGGTTGCGATGCCTGACCTTCCCAACACTGGACGTGAAGAGCATGCGCCTTACACCATTTGCACGCCCCCTGCAAGTGCTGGAAGGAGCACCCGCAGTCCAGTTCCTGATAGTCAGATTGAAGATGTCAGTGTTGAAGTACACCAGGATGAGGAGGATATGGGTGTTGCTGGCGCTGGGGAGGAAATTGACAAGGAGGATTCTGATGGTGAGGTGGTTTGTTTAAGTCAGGCACCCGGGGAGACACCTGTTGTCCGTGGGAGGAATAGGGCCGTTGACATGCCTGGTGAAAATACCAAAAAAATCAGCTTTTCGGTGTGGAAGTATTTCACCAGAAATGCGGACAACATTTGTCAAGCCGTGTGTTGCCTTTGTCAAGCTGTAATAAGTAGGGGTAAGGACGTTAACCACCTCGGAACATCCTCCCTTATACGTCACCTGCAGCGCATTCATAATAAGTCAGTGACAAGTTCAAAAACTTTGGGCGACAGCGGAAGCAGTCCACTGACCAGTAAATCCCTTCCTCTTGTAACCAAGCTCACGCAAACCACCCCACCAACTCCCTCAGTGTCAATTTCCTCCTTCCCCAGGAATGCCAATAGTCCTGCAGGCCATGTCACTGGCAATTCTGACGAGTCCTCTCCTGCCTGGGATTCCTCCGATGCATCCTTGCGTGTAATGCCTACTGCTGCTGGCGCTGCTGTTGTTGCTGCTGGGAGTCGATGGTCATCCCAGAGGGGAATTCGTAAGCCCACTTTTACTACTTCCACCAAGCAATTGACTGTCCAACAGTCCTTTGCGAGGAAGATGAAATATCACAGCAGTCATCCTGTTGCAAAGCGGATAACTGAGGCCTTGACAACTATGTTGGTGTTAGACGTGCGTCCGGTATCCGCCGTTAGTTCACAGGGAACTAGACAATTTCTTGAGGTAGTGTGCCCCCGTTACCAAATACCATCTAGGTTCCACTTCTCTAGGCAGGCGATACCGAGAATGTACACGGACGTCAGAAAAAGACTCACCAGTGTCCTAAAAAATGCAGTTGTACCCAATGTCCACTTAACCACGGACATGTGGACAAGTGGAGCAGGGCAGGGTCAGGACTATATGACTGTGACAGCCCACTGGGTAGATGTATGGACTCCCGCCGCAAGAACAGCAGCGGCGGCACCAGTAGCAGCATCTCGCAAACGCCAACTCTTTCCTAGGCAGGCTACGCTTTGTATCACCGGTTTCCAGAATACGCACACAGCTGAAAACCTCTTACGGCAACTGAGGAAGATCATCGCGGAATGGCTTACCCCAATTGGACTCTCCTGTGGATTTGTGGAATCGGACAACGCCAGCAATATTGTGTGTGCATTAAATATGGGCAAATTCCAGCACGTCCCATGTTTTGCACATACCTTGAATTTGGTGGTGCAGAATTATTTTAAAAACGACAGGGGCGTGCAAGAGATGCTGTCGGTGGCCAGAAGAATTGCAGGACACTTTCGGCGTACAGGCACCACGTACAGAAGACTGGAGCACCACCAAAAACGCCTGAACCTGCCCTGCCATCATCTGAAGCAAGAAGTGGTAACGAGGTGGAATTCAACCCTCTATATGCTTCAGAGGTTGGAGGAGCAGCAAAAGGCCATTCAAGCCTATACAATTGAGCACGATATAGGAGGTGGAATGTACCTGTCTCAAGCGCAGTGGAGAATGATTTCAACGTTGTGCAAGGTTCTGCAACCTTTTGAACTTGCCACACGTGAAGTCAGTTCAGACACTGCCAGCCTGAGTCAGGTCATTCCCCTCATCAGGCTTTTGCAGAAGAAGCTGGAGGCATTGAAGGAGGAGCTAAAAGGGAGCGATTCCGCTAGGCATGTGGGACTTGTGGATGGAGCCCTTAATTCGCTTAACAAGGATTCACGGGTGGTCAATCTGTTGAAATCAGAGCACTACATTTTGGCCACCGTGCTCGATCCTAGATTTAAAACCTACCTTGGATCTCTCTTTCCGGCAGACACAAGTCTGCTGGGGTTCAAAGACCTGCTGGTGACAAAATTGTCAAGTCAAGCGGAACGCGACCTGTCAACATCTCCTCCTTCACATTCTCCCGCAACTGGGGGGGCGAGGAAAAGGCTCAGAATTCCGAGCCCACCCGCTGGCGGTGATGCAAAGCAGTCTGGAGCGACTGCTGATGCTGACATCTGGTCCGGACTGAAGGACCTGACAACGATTACGGACATGTCGTCTACTGTCACTGCATATGATTCTCTCACCATTGAAAGAATGGTGGAGGATTATATGAGTGACCGCATCCAAGTAGGCACGTCAGACAGTCCGTACGTATACTGGCAGGAAAAAGAGGCAATTTGGAGGCCCTTGCACAAACTGGCTTTATTCTACCTAAGTTGCCCTCCCACAAGTGTGTACTCCGAAAGAGTGTTTAGTGCCGCCGCTCACCTTGTCAGCAATCTGCGTACGAGGTTACTTCCAGAAAATGTGGAGAAGATGATGTTCATTAAAATGAATTATAATCAATTCCTCCGTGGAGACATTGACCAGCAGCAATTGCCTCCACAAAGTACACAGGGAGCTGAGATGGTGGATTCCAGTGGGGACGAATTGATAATCTGTGAGGAGGGGGATGTACACGGTGATATATCGGAGGATGATGATGAGGTGGACATCTTGCCTCTGTAGAGCCAGTTTGTGCAAGGAGAGATTAATTGCTTCTTTTTCGGTGGGGGTCCAAACCAACCCGTCATTTCAGTCACAGTCGTGTGGCAGACCCTGTCACTGAAATGATGGGTTGGTTAAAGTGTGCATGTCCTGTTTATACAACATAAGGGTGGGTGGGAGGGCCCAAGGACAATTCCATCTTGCACCTCTTTTTTCTTTCATTTTTATTTGCGTCATGTGCTGTTTGGGGAGTGTTTTTTGGAAGGGCCATCCTGCGTGACACTGCAGTGCCACTCCTAGATGGGCCAGGTGTTTGTGTCAGCCACTAGGGTCGCTTAGCTTACTCACACAGCTACCTCATTGCGCCTCTTTTTTTCTTCTTTGCGTCATGTGCTGTTTGGGGAGTGTTTTTTGGAAGGGCCATCCTGCGTGACACTGCAGTGCCACTCCTAGATGGGCCAGGTGTTTGTGTCGGCCACTAGGGTCGCTTATCTTACTCACACAGCTACCTCATTGCGCCTCTTTTTTTCTTCTTTGCGTCATGTGCTGTTTGGGGAGTGTTTTTTGGAAGGGCCATCCTGCGTGACACCGCAGTGCCACTCCTAGATGGGCCAGGTGTTTGTGTCGGCCACTAGGGTCGCTTAGCTTACTCACACAGCTACCTCATTGCGCCTCTTTTTTTCTTCTTTGCGTCATGTGCTGTTTGGGGAGTGTTTTTTGGAAGGGCCATCCTGCGTGACACTGCAGTGCCACTCCTAGATGGGCCAGGTGTTTGTGTCGGCCACTGGGGTCGCTTAGCTTACTCACACAGCTACCTCATTGCGCCTCTTTTTTTCTTTGCATCATGTGCTGTTTGGGGAGTGTTTTTTGGAAGGGCCATCCTGCGTGACACTGCAGTGCCACTCCTAGATGGGCCAGGTGTTTGTGTCGGCCACTAGGGTCGCTTATCTTACTCACACAGCTACCTCATTGCGCCTCTTTTTTTCTTCTTTGCGTCATGTGCTGTTTGGGGAGTGTTTTTTGGAAGGGCCATCCTGCGTGACACTGCAGTGCCACTCCTAGATGGGCCAGGTGTTTGTGTCGGCCACTAGGGTCGCTTAGCTTAGTCATTCAGCGACCTCGGTGCAAATTTTAGGACTAAAAATAATATTGTGAGGTGAGAGGTATTCAGAATAGACTGAAAATGAGTGGAAATTATGGTTTTTGAGGTTAATAATACTTTGGGATCAAAATGACCGCCACATTCTATGATTTAAGCTGTTTTTTAGGGTTTTTTGAAAAAAACACCCGAATCCAAAACACACCCGAATCCGACAAAAAAAATTCGGTGAGGTTTTGCCAAAACTCGGTCGAACCCAAAACACGGCCGCGGAACCGAACCCAAAACCAAAACACAAAACCCGAAAAATTTCAAGTGCACATCCCTACTGTATGTACATCCAGCCTAGACCTGACACTCGAAGCCAGCGCCCCCACATGTCATGCAATGGAAGAAAGCGAGAGTCTTTGCAAATCGTCAATCAAGCTTTTATTTATTTGACAACATTTCGGTGACGTGCACCCTTTTTCAGGACATAAACAAGTGATACATTACACTAAATACCTTAAATAGGCTTACGTCCTGAAGAATGGGAGCACATACTGTACATAAAATGTTGACTAATAAAGTTTGATTCACCATTTGCAGAGACTCCGAGTATAGCCTTGCATTATATGCGTTGGGCATGTTTGGTTGGCGGGCAGGATCCCAGTGGTCAGCATACTGACCGCCAGAAGGCCGGCAGGGGGGCGAGCATGACGTAGCCCCTTGTGAGCTCACTGTGCTTGCCACAGGTTCTATTCCCACTTTATGGGTGTCGTGTACACCCACAAGTGGGAATAGCCCACGGCCCACTGCTGGCATTCTGGCGGCCGGGATACCAGCATAGGTATGCTGACCGCTGGTCAAATAACTACATCCCCATTTCTTTTTTTTGTGTGTTATCTTATTTGTACTTTAATTACATTTACATGTATTGCACAAAAGTAGGGAATGTTACACATACAGTACAGTAGGTTGTAATTTTACAGAGGCAGATAAATCTGTGACTAATTATTTTCATTACTGAGTGTGAGAGACCATGAGGAACAAGTCACTCTATCCTGATAAACACATGAAGACTGACATCTGTTCTATCTCTGTTTTCCCCTTTGATTCTGGGAAAAGTCACTTTTCTTGGACTCAAGAGAACAGTAAATATTGTTTTCCTGGAATGTGTAGAAAAACACCAGCCTTGTCTTCACCATTCCTTTTCTGCTGGTGACACATTAACATCCCATAATTTTAAAGTTGTTTACATTGCTAGCAGGGCATCTGAAAGTTATTATTTCAGATCACCATCATTTTAATTGTTCTAATTTTTATGACTTCTAAATTATTACATAACTTTACTTGAAAAAAGTCTTAACTTGCAATCCAAAGCAGAGCTGCAAGAAAATGGTTGCATATCTAGAATCTAAGGTGTCCTTTTGAAAATTTTGAAGTGACACCCAAAATATTTAGGGCACCTTAATGAACCAATTCCCACCTCTTCCTTTTCCATTGTAGCCACTCTACAGTAGTGGATTTACCAAAATGCAACCAATGCGGCTGCTTGGGGCCCTGTGGGTCCCAAGTGGCACGCCAGCAAGGATGTATAAAGGGTATTTCCGTCAGACTAAGATAGATACAATTTTGGGGGGAATATACCAAACTGGCACAAAGCAGCTTAAGTGTTACAGAGTTCAGAATAAATGTCACATTTAAATACAAGCCAAAATACCCCAAAAACATGAAATCTGTGTTACACCTCAAGCGCTGACAAACTATACATTTATCAATAATATAACCATTATGTCCCTTCAAATTAGGTGGAATGTTTCTTTGGCTGGATTTTTCTTCAGATCAGAGTATCTGGTGTGGATGTCCGAAACTCACAATATAATAGCATATTAGTTTATCACAAGTCTGAATGTGTCTCCTCCCAAGCCATGATTGTAGCAGGCAGATATTATACACTGTACTTAAAATAACACTGTCAACACACTGCCCTCCCCCCCCCCCCCCCCGACCTCCCCACCACCACCACCACCTGATTGGAATTTAAAGTAGGTGGTTGCAATACAAAATAACAAAAAATGACAGGTCACACACACAATACTGAAGGACTGGAGACACAAGACTGCACTTGAGCTGGCACCCAACAGCTGTCTCATCACTGACAGCCTGTAGGGAGCATTTGGTAAGCCAAGCTCTTGGACAATTTCAGTGGAGCTCGCAGTCTGCAGGAAATAACAAAAAAATTTAAATCTGTGTTACACCACAAGCGCTGTCAAACTATACATATATCAATAATATCACCATTACATCCCTTCAAATTAGGTGGAATGTTTCTTTGGCTGGCTCTTCAGTTCAGAGTATCTGGTGTGGATGCCCAAAACTCACAATAGACATGAGGGGGGTAAACACATCAAGGTATCTTTAGGGGTGCAATGGCAATCAAATACAGCATACCCCAACTCACAATTCAAATTATTGTGTGACTCCTATAAAGGTATCTTTCAACCGGTTCCGGGAGGTTCACTCCCCATGATCACTTTGCACATTGATACAACTTATATCCATAGCAAAAAGTTCACAATTTTATTAAAGTAGACGGGGAGCCACAGATCAACAGCAACAGACAAATATACGTGTAGAAAAAAAGAAAAAAATGATAAAAGAATTTCAAAATCCACAGAAAAAATATATACAAAAGAAAAAAGATGAAGTTCAAGGTTAAAAAAATTAAGCTACTCACACTCCTGATATCGACCTGTTCCGGTCCAAATAGACCTTTATCAAGACATAATAAAGTGTGTGACCAGCTTGATATTTAAAGGGCTTCTAGCCAATAGAAAAATGACAGGAAGTGACATCTGGTAAATTTTCTAAAAATAATCCCCATCACCTACAGCAACAAATAGCAAAAATACAATTTATTATGTGGTGTTGACATAATCGCCAACCGGAAGTTCTGGTTACGGAGCTGCTGGAAAATGGAGTCCCTTGGTTCCTGGTGGTTGCCATGGGGCCGGAAGTAGTCACTCCTGGAAGTTTTATTGTGGCTGCTGTAATCACAGGAAGTCTTACAATGGATTATAGGAAATGTAGTTCTTTAGTTGTCCGCCATGAAACAGAAAAACAATGTATTTTAGGTAGTTCACAAAACCTGCATAGTATTCTAGAGATGTGCACTTGAAATTTTTCGGGTTTTGTGTTTTGGTTTTGGGTTCGGTTCCGCGGCCGTGTTTTGGGTTCGACCGCGTTTTGGCAAAACCTCACCGAATTTTTTTTGTCGGATTCGGGTGTGTTTTGGATTCGGGTGTTTTTTTCAAAAAACCCTAAAAAACAGCTTAAATCATAGAATTTGGGGGTCATTTTGATCCCAAAGTATTATTAACCTCAAAAACCATAATTTCCACTCATTTTCAGTTTATTCTGAACACCTCACACCTCACAATATTATTTTTAGTCCTAAAATTTGCACCGAGGTCGCTGGATGACTAAGCTAAGCGACCCTAGTGGCCGACACAAACACCTGGCCCATCTAGGAGTGGCACTGCAGTGTCACGCAGGATGGCCCTTCCAAAAAACACTCCCCAAACAGCACATGACGCAAAGAAGAAAAAAAGAGGCGCAATGAGGTAGCTGTGTGAGTAAGCTAAGCGACCCTAGTGGCCGACACAAACACCTGGCCCATCTAGGAGTGGCACTGCAGTGTCACGCAGGATGGCCCTTCCAAAAAACACTCCCCAAACAGCACATGACGCAAAGAAAAAAAGAGACGCAATGAGGTAGCTGTGTGAGTAAGCTAAGCGACCCTAGTGGCCGACACAAACACCTGGCCCATCTAGGAGTGGCACTGCAGTGTCACGCAGGATGGCCCTTCCAAAAAACACTCCCCAAACAGCACATGACGCAAAGAAAAAAAGAGGCGCAATGAGGTAGCTGTGTGAGTAAGCTAAGCGACCCTAGTGGCCGACACAAACATCTGGCCCATCTAGGAGTGGCACTGCAGTGTCACGCAGGATGGCCCTTCCAAAAAACACTCCCCAAACAGCACATGACGCAAATAAAAATGAAAGAAAAAAGAGGTGCAAGATGGAATTGTCCTTGGGCCCTCCCACCCACCCTTATGTTGTATAAACAGGACATGCACACTTTAACCAACCCATCATTTCAGTGACAGGGTCTGCCACACGACTGTGACTGAAATGACGGGTTGGTTTGGACCCCCACCGAAAAAGAAGCAATTAATCTCTCCTTGCACAAACTGGCTCTACAGAGGCAAGATGTCCACCTCATCATCATCCTCCGATATATCACCGTGTACATCCCGCTCCTCACAGATTATCAATTCGTCCCCACTGGAATCCACCATCTCAGCTCCCTGTGTACTTTGTGGAGGCAATTGCTGCTGGTCAATGTCTCCACGGAGGAATTGATTATAATTCATTTTAATGAACATCATCTTCTCCACATTTTCTGGAAGTAACCTCGTACGCCGATTGCTGACAAGGTGAGCGGCGGCACTAAACACTCTTTCGGAGTACACACTTGTGGGAGGGCAACTTAGGTAGAATAAAGCCAGTTTGTGCAAGGGCCTCCAAATTGCCTCTTTTTCCTGCCAGTATAAGTACGGACTGTCTGATGTGCCTACTTGGATGCGGTCACTTATATAATCCTCCACCATTCTTTCAATGGGGAGAGAATCATATGCAGTGCCAGTAGACGACATGGCCGTAATCGTTGTCAGGTCCTTCAGTCCGGACCAGATGTCAGCATCAGCAGTCGCTCCAGACTGCCCTGCATCACCGCCAGCGGGTGGGCTCGGAATTCTGAGCCTTTTCCTCGCACCCCCAGTTGCGGGAGAATGTGAAGGAGGAGATGTTGACAGGTCGCGTTCCGCTTGACTTGACAATTTTCTCACCAGCAGGTCTTTGAACCCCAGCAGACTTGTGTGTGCCGGAAAGAGAGATCCAAGGTAGGTTTTAAATCTAGGATCGAGCACGGTGGCCAAAATGTAGTGCTCTGATTTCAACAGATTGACCACCCGTGAATCCTTGTTAAGCGAATTAAGGGCTCCATCCACAAGTCCCACATGCCTAGCGGAATCACTCTGTGTTAGCTCCTCCTTCAATGTCTCCAGCTTCTTCTGCAAAAGCCTGATGAGGGGAATGACCTGACTCAGGCTGGCAGTGTCTGAACTGACTTCACGTGTGGCAAGTTCAAAGGGCAGCAGAACCTTGCACAACGTTGAAATCATTCTCCACTGCGCTTGAGATAGGTGCATTCCACCTCCTATATCGTGCTCAATTGTATAGGCTTGAATGGCCTTTTGCTGCTCCTCCAACCTCTGAAGCATATATAGGGTTGAATTCCACCTCGTTACCACTTCTTGCTTCAGATGATGGCAGGGCAGGTTCAGGCGTTTTTGGTGGTGCTCCAGTCTTCTGTACGTGGTGCCTGTACGCCGAAAGTGTCCCGCAATTCTTCTGGCCACCGACAGCATCTCTTGCACGCCCCTCTCGTTTTTCAAATAATTCTGCACCACCAAATTCAAGGTATGTGCAAAACATGGGACGTGCTGGAATTTGCCCATATTTAATGCACACACAATATTGCTGGCGTTGTCCGATGCCACAAATCCACAGGAGAGTCCAATTGGGGTAAGCCATTCCGCGATGATCTTCCTCAGTTGCCGTAAGAGGTTTTCAGCTGTGTGCGTATTCTGGAAACCGGTGATACAAAGCGTAGCCTGCCTAGGAAAGAGTTGGCATTTGCGAGATGCTGCTACTGGTGCCGCCGCTGCTGTTCTTGCGGCGGGAGTCCATACATCTACCCAGTGGGCTGTCACAGTCATATAGTCCTGACCCTGCCCTGATCCACTTGTCCACATGTCCGTGGTTAAGTGGACATTGGGTACAGCTGCATTTTTTAGGACACTGGTGACTCTTTTTCTGAGGTCTGTGTACATTTTCGGTATCGCCTGCCTAGAGAAATGGAACCTAGATGGTATTTGGTACCGGGGACACAGTACCTCCAACAAGTCTCTAGTTGGCTCTGCAGTAATGATGGATACCGGAACCACGTTTCTCACCACCCAGGATGCCAAGGCCTCAGCTATCCGCTTTGTAGCAGGATGACTGCTGTGATATTTCATCTTCCTCGCAAAGGACTGTTGGACAGTCAATTGCTTGGTGGAAGTAGTAAAAGTGGTCTTACGACTTCCCCTCTGGGATGACCATCGACTCCCAGCAGCAACAACAGCAGCGCCAGCAGCAGTAGGCGTTACACGCAAGGATGCATCGGAGGAATCCCAGGCAGGAGAGGACTCGTCAGAATTGCCAGTGACATGGCCTGCAGGACTATTGGCATTCCTGGGGAAGGAGGAAATTGACACTGAGGGAGTTGGTGGGGTGGTTTGCGTGAGCTTGGTTACAAGAGGAAGGGATTTACTGGTCAGTGGACTGCTTCCGCTGTCGCCCAAAGTTTTTGAACTTGTCACTGACTTATTATGAATGCGCTGCAGGTGACGTATAAGGGAGGATGTTCCGAGGTGGTTAACGTCCTTACCCCTACATATTACAGCTTGACAAAGGCAACACATGGCTTGACAAATGTTGTCCGCATTTCTGTTGAAATACTTCCACACCGAAGAGCTGATTTTTTTGGTATTTTCACCAGGCATGTCAACGGCCCTATTCCTCCCACGGACAACAGGTGTCTCCCCGGGTGCCTGACTTAAACAAACCACCTCACCATCAGAATCCTCCTTGTCAATTTCCTCCCCAGCGCCAGCAACACCCATATCCTCCTCATCCTGGTGTACTTCAACACTGACATCTTCAATCTGACTATCAGGAACTGGACTGCGGGTGCTCCTTCCAGCACTTGCAGGGGGCGTGCAAATGGTGGAAGGCGCATGCTCTTCACGTCCAGTGTTGGGAAGGTCAGGCATCGCAACCGACACAATTGGACTCTCCTTGTGGATTTGGGATTTCGAAGAACGCACAGTTCTTTGCTGTGCTTTTGCCAGCTTGAGTCTTTTCATTTTTCTAGCGAGAGGCTGAGTGCTTCCATCCTCATGTGAAGCTGAACCACTGGCCATGAACATAGGCCAGGGCCTCAGCCGTTCCTTGCCACTCCGTGTGGTAAATGGCATATTGGCAAGTTTACGCTTCTCCTCCGACAATTTTATTTTAGATTTTTGAGTCCTTTTTTTACTGATATTTGGTGTTTTGGATTTGACATGCTCTGTACTATGACATTGGGCATCGGCCTTGGCAGACGACGTTGATGGCATTTCATCGTCTCGGCCATGACTAGTGGCAGCAGCTTCAGCACGAGGTGGAAGTCGATCTTGATCTTTCCCTATTTTTGGAACCTCAACATTTTTGTTCTCCATGTTTTAATAGGCACAACTAAAAGGCACCTCAGGTAAACAATGGAGATGGATGGATACTAGTATACTTATGGATGACGAGCGACTGCCGACACAGAGGTAGCTACAGCCGTGGACTACCGTACTGTGTCTGCTGCTAATATAGACTGGATGATAATGCAATAAAATTTAAATATATATATATATATATATCACACTAGTACTGCAGCCGGACAGGTATATATTATGTAATGACGGACCTGCTGGACACTGTCTGTCAGACTCAGCACTGCAGACTCCTAAAGTAAGCTACTAGTATCAAGAAGATAGAAAAAAAAAAACCACGGGTAGGTGGTATACAATTATGGATGGACGAGCGACTGCCGACACAGAGGTAGCTACAGCCGTGGACTACCGTACTGTGTCTGCTGCTAATATAGACTGGATGATAATGAGATAAAATTAAAATATATATATATATATATCACACTAGTACTGCAGCCGGACAGGTATATATTATGTAATGACGGACCTGCTGGACACTGTCTGTCAGACTCAGCACTGCAGACTCCTAAAGTAAGCTACTAGTATCAAGAAGATAGAAAAAAAAAAACCACGGGTAGGTGGTATACAATTATGGATGGACGAGTGACTGCCGACACAGAGGTAGCTACAGCCGTGGACTACCGTACTGTGTCTGCTGCTAATATAGACTGGATGATAATGAGATAAAATTAAAATATATATATATATCACACTAGTACTGCAGCCGGACAGGTATATATTATGTAATGACGGACCTGCTGGACACTGTCTGTCAGACTCAGCACTGCAGACTCCTAAAGTAAGCTACTAGTATCAAGAAGATAGAAAAAAAAAAAAACACGGGTAGGTGGTATACAATTATGGATGGACGAGCGACTGCCGACACAGAGGTAGCTACAGCCGTGGACTACCGTACTGTGTCTGCTGCTAATATAGACTGGATGATAATGAGATAAAATTAAAATATATATATATATCACACTAGTACTGCAGCCGGACAGGTATATATTATGTAATGACGGACCTGCTGGACACTGTCTGTCAGACTCAGCACTGCAGACTCCTAAAGTAAGCTACTAGTATCAAGAAGATAGAAAAAAAAAAAACCACGGGTAGGTGGTATACAATTATGGATGGACGAGCGACTGCCGACACAGAGGTAGCTACAGCCGTGGACTACCGTACTGTGTCTGCTGCTAATATAGACTGGATGATAATGAGATAAAATTAAAATATATATATATATCACACTAGTACTGCAGCCGGACAGGTATATATTATGTAATGACGGACCTGCTGGACACTGTCTGTCAGACTCAGCACTGCAGACTCCTAAAGTAAGCTACTAGTATCAAGAAGATAGAAAAAAAAAAACCACGGGTAGGTGGTATACAATTATGGATGGACGAGCGACTGCCGACACAGAGGTAGCTACAGCCGTGGACTACCGTACTGTGTCTGCTGCTAATATAGACTGGATGATAATGAGATAAAATTTAAATATATATATATATCACACTAGTACTGCAGCCGGACAGGTATATATTATGTAATGACGGACCTGCTGGACACTGTCTGTCAGACTCAGCACTGCAGACTCCTAAAGTAAGCTACTAGTATCAAGAAGATAGAAAAAAAAAAACCACGGGTAGGTGGTATACAATTATGGATGGACGAGCGACTGCCGACACAGAGGTAGCTACAGCCGTGGACTACCGTACTGTGTCTGCTGCTAATATAGACTGGATGATAATGAGATAAATTTAAAATATATATATATATATATCACACTAGTACTGCAGCCGGACAGGTATATATTATGTAATGACGGACCTGCTGGACACTGTCTGTCAGCACTGCAGACTCCTAAAGTAAGCTACTAGTATCAAGAAGATAGAAAAGAAAAAAAAACCACGGGTAGGTGGTATACAATTATGGATGGACGAGCGACTGCCGACACAGAGGTAGCTACAGCCGTGGACTACCGTACTGTGTCTGCTGCTAATATAGGCTGGATGATAATGAGATAAAATTAAAATATATATATATCACACTAGTACTGCAGCCGGACAGGTATATATTATGTAATGACGGACCTGCTGGACACTGTCTGTCAGACTCAGCACTGCAGACTCCTAAAGTAAGCTACTAGTATCAAGAAGATAGAAAAAAAAAACCACG
Source organism: Pseudophryne corroboree (assembly GCF_028390025.1). Classification (NCBI taxonomy): domain Eukaryota; kingdom Metazoa; phylum Chordata; class Amphibia; order Anura; family Myobatrachidae; genus Pseudophryne; species Pseudophryne corroboree. The sequence continues at coordinate 782,450,083 of NC_086445.1, read as the reverse complement.
GGTAGGTGGTATACAATTATGGATGGACGAGCGACTGCCGACACAGAGGTAGCTACAGCCGTGGACTACCGTACTGTGTCTGCTGCTAATATAGACTGGATGATAATGAGATAAAATTAAAATATATATATATCACACTAGTACTGCAGCCGGACAGGTATATATTATGTAATGACGGACCTGCTGGACACTGTCTGCAGAATGCGTTTATAAAAACACCACACGACGAGTGTTTAACTTTTTCAGGCAGACAATCACAATATACTGGTGGTCAGCAGACAATCACAATACTGGTGGTCAGTGGTCACTGGTCAGTCACACTGGCAGTGGCACTCTGGCAGCAAAAGTGTGCACTGTACTTAAAATATGTACTCCTGCTATAACTGCTCCCCAGTCTCCCCCACAATTAAGCTGTGTGAGCAGTGAGCACTCAGCACAGTCAGATAATGATATACAGTATTACATATGATGCAGCACACTGGGCTGAGCACAGATATGGTATGTGACTGTGTCACACTGTGTATCGTTTTTTTTCAGGCAGAGAACGGATTAATTAAACTGGTGGTCACTGGTCACACTATCAGCAGGAAGTAGTACTCCTCCTAATAATATGCTCCCCAAAATTTGTGTCTCTCTCTAGTACTCTAGTCTAAACGGACAGGACGCCAGCCACGTCCTCTCCCTATCAATCTCAATGCACGTGTGAAAATGGCGGCGACGCGCGGCTCCTTATATAGAATCCGAGTCTCGCGATAGAATCCGAGCCTCGCGAGAATCCGACAGCAGGATGATGACGTTCGGGCGCGCTCGGGTTAACCGAGCAAGGCGGGAAGATCCGAGTCGCTCGGCCCCGTGTAAAAAAACCTGAAGTTCGGGCGGGTTCGGATTCCGAGGAACCGAACCCGCTCATCACTATAGTATTCTGGGAGATTTAGTTTGAAATGCTAATAAAACAAAAAGTTTTTAAAACCATAAATCAAAACGCAAAAAAGGCATTACTCATATTCAGAAAATTACAAAAAATAGTCTCTAACAGGATTTAAATCAACAATGGCCACATCTATTAAAAAAAAATCTGTTTTAAACAAACCACTTCAATTCAAAATCACTATTTAAACCTGAAGGGCTCAAAGTTTTATAATTAAAAATATAGTTCATCTCGGTTTTTGCCAACTTTGTTGCTGTATTATTATTTCTCTTAATTCCTTTTATATGTCTAAAGGGTTCTACACACTGGGCGTTCATATCTTTCAGTGTGGAGGAAGCAACAATGAACGATGCGCGGCCCCACGCTCATTCATCGTTAGTGCCCCGTCGCTTGTGCATGCAGGCCAATATGGACGATCTCGCCCATATTTACATGCACTGCTATTCGAGCCGGAAGACGGGGGGAGTGAAGAAAATTCACTCCCCCTGTCACCTCCTCTCCGCCACCGGGTCGCCCGTCTGCCGAATCGGCGGTCGGGCAGCTCGGTGGTGGGTCGCGCAGTGTGTAGGGCCCATTAGACCATAAAAACTTGTTATATCAGAAATACAGCAGTTATGTTAAGATTTAAAATGTTAAGAAAGTGAGTGTGTCTCCAGCCCCTTCTTAATGTTTCTAACATTCTCCACTAACCTCACTTTGAGGGGTCGCGCTCTACGTCCAATGTAGGTTAAGTTGCATTTACACTTGATGGCATAAACAAAATTTTTTGTAATCTTAATGGGATAATGATTAAACTAGAAACTATCCTCACAAAAGAATTTAAGTTATGGTGGGAGGTCGCTACGCTTGAACGATATTTGGCCCACAATATAATTCCTCATTGACTAAGAATCTTAAAAGCATCCAATTTTGAAACCACAAGAGAGGACTTTAGGAGAGTGGGAGGATACTATCAACACCTGCTCTTTCTCTCTGATAAGTTCTGAATAATATAAGGAACTGGATAAAGATATAGAAGTGAAACTGAAAAGAACACAAAGACAACTAATGGAGAGAAAAAAAATGAAAAAATTCAATAGGGATAAATTAAATAAAGAAACTTTAGTGGATAATGATATTGAGGAATTGCCTAGAGTCAGACATCCTAACAGATCCTGTGCCAATAAAGTGAGTTTACATAATAACATATCAATTAAGAATCCCCCATATTGGAATGAGACAAATAGAAGAACAGATGTCTATAGCCCACAGCATAGACTGTTGACACCTTTTATTCCAAGGCATAACTGTAGACCTGGTAATAGGCGAGAGAACACAAGTAAACCATTATAGGAATCGAACATGTGAATGGAGAAATGTGCCAGACAGAAATAGTGGAACCACTAGACATCAAACTGACACAGACAGAGAACACAAGTATCCATTATAGGGATTGAACACCTGAATGGAGAAATGTGCCACCCAGAAATAGTAGAACCACTAGATATCAAACTGACAGGGATCCTGCCCTGACCTACAACCAATTCTCTCCCCTAGAAAATTTGGGTGATTCACCCCATTTTTTAGACAAGAAAATATCCAACAAATTACAGATAAAGTGTAAATATGCAAGAAGGAGAAAAAGAGGAGGTATATACAAACCTAAGAAATAAAAAAAATGGAAAACCACCCCAAAAAATCCCCTACCCATTAGGACCATAAATGAAGAAGAAATACAACTACCTAATAGACAGACCGAAGTTGCTATCAATTCTGCCAAAAAGGTCAAAATATTTAACTTAAGTTCACACATGCTGTCTGCCAGTGAAACATCTGTTCTTGAAAAAGGACTCAAATATGCCCCTACACACTTTGTTAATCCTTTTGACCTACAGATGTGTCCACATACATCTGTGCTATATATATCACCATGTATGGCACAGTTTTGCATGCCATAGACTCAGAAATTTAGCCATGCCTTGTGATTTTTCTTAATTTGCTTCTTTAATATGTAACTTTATACATATTCTATTATGGCAAACAAAAAATTTAAAATTCATCCACTTGCTACTCGTGAAAAACAGCTTAGACGTGTTTTGCATGTTGTGCCAAATTTGTAGAAAAGCAAAGATGTCAGTGGACCCATCTGTATATTAGGATGTCCAAAGATATGTCAGGAAACTGACAGTTAAAAAGTTTTTTGCCAATCAAGAGTTTCAAACTGAACAGGGGCAGTCCTCACTTACCCCTTTTAAACCTAGATCTATATTATTTCCTAGACATGTACAAGTGCCCTTCATAAAATCTTTTGCTACACTTGTTATGGATGATTTGAATAAATTACAATATCAACCCAAAAAGATCTTCAACATGACTGCTAAAGACAGGAAAGCACTAGGAGAGTTAAAAAAGGCTAACACCTTCATCATTAAACTGGCGGACAAAGGGGGGGGGGGGTATCGTCCTGATGGACGTAGAGGAATATGAAGGTGAGGTATTGAGACAACTTAATGATAAATCTACGTACAGAAAATTAGGAAATAACCCCACCAATCAAATCAGTATTAAACTAAAGAGTTTGGTAGAGAAATATAAGAAAAAAGATACCATCAGTAACACAGAAGCAAGTTTTATCAAGGTGGAGAATCAAATAACCCCTGTTATGTATGTCCTCCCCAAGGTACATAAAAGCCTTATAGATACCTCGGGAAGACCCAATAATATCGGGGGTTTAATCTAATATGGCTAATTTGTCGCAATTCATAGATATTCATAGATTATATATTACAACCACTGGTACTATGTAATAGATCTCATCTAAAGGATACAAAAGACTTTGTATTAGCTTTGGAAGCCATTAGATGGGAGGAGGGAGACTTCCTGGTTACTGCGAATGTTAGCTCCATCTACACCACAACATATCATAAACAAGGTGAGAGGCAGTTAGGTATATTCCCAATCAATCAGATCTTTCAGAAGACATTAAAGACCTTACTGTTGAAGGTATTTATTTTATTCTTAATAACTTTTTCTTTTTAAAAATCAGTACTATATCTAAAAAACAGCCACGGCAATGGGCACCAGGTTTGCACCGAGCTACGCCAACCTCCTTATGTGGTTATGGTAGACCAAAACCATCTGGTCTAGTGACATGCTTGGAGCAAGCCTGGTATCCTACATCCGCTACATCAATGACATCTTCTTTGTTTGGAGAGGCTATGCAGATTCATTAAATCTCTTTTGTTCTACTTTAAACTCCAACAATAGAAATATTAATTTATCTTTTGTTATTAATAAACAAACAATTAAGTTCCTCGATATACCTAAATGAAGGATAAATTTATACAAAAACATTCTCCAAACCCACTGATTTTGGGTCATATATTGGAGCTACCAGCTGACACCATGAGAGTTGGCTAAAGTCCATCCCTGTGGGCCAATTAAAAAGGTTAAAAAAGAATTGCAGTGATGCTGTCATTTTCTAGACACATGCTGCGACATTAGTACAGAAATTTGAAGCTTGTGGATATAAAAAAGAGAAAATAACTGAGGCCATTGAGGATGTTAATAGAGTGGAACGGAGGGACCATCTAAAAGCAAATAATATGAAAAAGGATAAAAACACTAAATACAAATGGGCATTCGTTACTGAATACAATACACAACATAAGTCCATTGAGAAAATTTTGAATAAACATTGGAAACTTGTGGGGAAAAAACCCAGTAATCGCGACCCTCATTCCAGAGAGACAGATACACATGTATCGCAAGGCTCCAAATTTAAGAACCAAATTGGTTTCAAGTGCCCTCCGCACCACATCTATTATGCCAGGGGTAGTATCTAAGGGATTTTTCAGGTGCGGCAGTTGTCTTGGCTGTAGAAACGTTAAAAGTGAAGGGAGCAACCAAATTGAAAATGTATCTATTAACGAAAAAATAATAGAGATAAGGGATTTTATTACTTGTGATACGAAAAATGTTGTTTATGCCATCAAGTGTAAATGCAACCTAACCTACATTGGACGTACATCACAACCCCTCAAAGTCAGGTTAGGGTAGCACATTAGAAACATTAAGAAGGGGCTGGAGACACACTCACTTTCCTCACATTTTAAATCTAAACATAACTGCTGTATTTCTGATATAACAGGTTTTTATGGTCTTAGACATATAAAAGGAAATAAGAGAAATAATACAGCAACAATGTTGGCAAAAACCGAGATGAACTATATTTTTAATTATAACACTTTTAGCCCTTCAGGTTTAAATTGTGATTCTGAAGTTGTTTTTTTAAAACAGATTTTTTTATAGAGGAGGCCATTGTTGATTTAAATACTGTTAGAGGCTATTTTTTGTAAATTTCTGAATGTGAATATTGCCCTTATTGCGTTTTGATTTATGGTTTTAAAAACTTTTTGTGTTATTAGCAATTCAAACTACATCTCCCAGAATACTATGTGGGTTTTGTGAACTACCTAAAACACTTTGTTTTTTTGTTTCCTGGTGGACTACTAAAGTACTACATTTCCTATAATCCATTGTAGGACTTCCTGTGATTACAGCAGCCGCATCAAAACTTCCGGGAGTGACTACTTCCGGCCGCATGGCAACCACCAGGAACCAAAGGACTCCATTTTCCAGCAGCTCCATAACCGGAACGTCTGGTCAGCGATTATATCAACACCACATAATAAATTGTGTTTTCGCTGTTTGTTCCTGATTCCCGTATATACAACTGGATGCTGCTTCATTTATGTATGTTTACCAATATTCTTGTGTTAAATAGGTAAAAGGGATTATTTTTAGAAAATTTACCTGATGTCACTTCCTGTCATTTTTCTATTGGCTAGAAGCCCTTTATATATCAAGCTGCTCACACACTCCATTATGTCTTGATAAAGGTCTATTTGGACCGAAATGCGTTGACATCAGGAGTCTGAGTAGCTTCATTTAACCTTGAACTTCATCTTTTTTCTTTTGTATATATTTTTTCTGTGGAATTTGGAATCCTTTTTACAGTTTTTTTTACATTTTTCTACACGTGTATTTGTCTGTTGCTGTTGATCTGTGGCTCCTTATCTACTATAATAAAATTGTGAACTTTTTGCTATGGATATGAGTGCTATCGATGACTCTACAAAGTGATCATTGGGAGTGAACCTCCTGGAACCGGTTGAAAGATACCTTTATAGGAGTCAAACAATAATTTGAATTGTGTGTTGGGTATTTGATTGCTATTACACCCCTAAAGATACCTTGATGTGTTTACCACCCTCATCTCTACTATGAGTTTCAGACATCCACACCAGATACTCTGAACTGAAGAAAGATCCAGCCAAAGAAACATTCCACCTAATTTGAAGGGACATAATGGTGATATTATTGATATATGTATAGTTTGTCAGCGCTTGTGGTGTAACACAGATTTAATTTTTTTTTGTTTTCTGGCAGACTGCGAGCTCCACCAAAATTTTCCAAGAGCTTGGCTGGATGAATGCTCCCTACAGGCTGTCAGTGATTAGACAACTTTTGGGTGCCAGCTCCAGTGCACACTTGTGTCTTTAGTCCTGCAGTATTGTGTGTGTGACCTGTCATGTCTTATGTATATGATGTCAGATGTTTAGAGAGAGGAGCCGGGATGCACAGAAAAAAAACACGAGGTCTTCCACTGTACTTTATAACATTATTTTTTGTAATTTTGTAGAGCAACCACCTACTTTAAATTCCAATCAGGTGGTGGTGGGGGGGGGAGTGTGTTGACAGTGTTATTTTAAGTACACTGTATAACATCTGCCTGCTACAATCATGGCTGGGGAGGAGACACACACTGACTGGTGATATATCAATATGCTATTATATTTTAAACACTACCATGTATAGGAGATACAGTCACACTGAGCGGTATAATAATGGATATAATAGGATTTTAACACCTACCGGTAAATCCTTTTCTCTTAGTCCGTAGAGGATGCTGGGGACACATCAAGAACCATGGGGGGTAAAGACAGGATCCGCAGGAGACATGGGAACTTTAAGACTTTGAATGGGTGTGAACTGGCTCCTCCCTCTATGCCCCTCATCCAGACTCCAGTTATAGGAACTGTGCCCAGGGAGACAGACATTTCGAGGAAAGGATTTATTGTTAAACCACGGTGAGCATCTTACCAGTTCACACCTCAAGCATGCCGCAGAACGTGGCATTCCACAGAAAACAAGCCAATGGCATGAACAATTGCAGCACCTGGCTGACAAGAAACGTAACACAACATGTGTGTAACCACAAATAATCACTGCAGATATAGTACGCACTGGGACGGGTGCCCAGCATCCTCTACGGACTAAGAGAAAAGGATTTACCGGTAGGTATTAAAATCCTATTTTCTCATACGTCCTAGAGGATGCTGAGGTCACATCAAGGACCATGGGGTTATACCAAAGCTCTAGAATGGACCAAACATGAGGTCAACCTCGGCCAAGGTATTAAACTGTATTAGTTAGCCAAATTGTTTGCTAAAAGGCTGCTCGGCAAGGTTGCAATGCCGAGACTCCACGGTCAACTACCCCGGACGAGCCCACCTTTCTAGTAGAATGGGCCTTCACCTAGTTCGGTAACGGCAATCTTGCTGTGAGATGAGCATGCTGAAACGTACCACAGATCCAGCGCGCAACGGTCTGCTTGGAAGCAGGACACCCAATCTTGTTGGGAGCAAACAGGACAAACAGAGCCTGTGGCCCTCATTCCGAGTTGTTCGCTCGCAAGCTGCTTTTAGCAGCTTTGCACACGCTAAGCCGCCGCCTACTGGGAGTGAATTTTAGCATAGTAGATTTGCGAACGAAAGATTAGCAGATTTGCGATTAGACAGTTCTTAGCAGTTTCTGAGTAGCTCGAGACTTACTCTGCCACTGCGATCAGTTCAGTCAGTTTCGTTCCTGGTTTGATGTCACAAACACACCCAGCGTTCGCCCAGTCACTCCCCCGTTTCTCCAGCCACTCCCGCGTTTTTTCCAGAAATGGCAGCGTTTTTTCGCACACTGCCATAAAACGTCCAGTTTCCGCCCAGAAACACCCACTTCCTGTCAATCACACTACGATCACCAGAACGAAGAAAAAACCTCGTAATGTCGTGAGTAAAATACCAAACTTAATAGCAAATTTACTTGGCGCAGTCACACTGCAGACATTGCGCATGCGCATTAGCGACTAATCGCTCCGTTGCAAGAAAAAAATAACGAGCGATCAACTCGGAATGACCACCCGTGTTCCTAAACGGAGTCGTCCTGGTGACATAAATTTTCAAAACTCTGACAACATGCAGAGACTTCGACTCAGCGAAGGCGTCGGTAGTCACAGACACCACCATAGGTTGGTACATGTGGAAAGAAGAAACCACCTTCGGTAGAAATTGTTGATAAGTTTCCAACTCTGCTCTATCTTCATGGAAGATCAAATAAGGTCTCTTGTGAGACCAAGCCGCTAACTCAGACACTCGCCTTGCATATGCCAAGGCCAACCTGACACCACTTTCCAAGTGAGGAAATTCACTCCTCCTTACTTAAAGGTTCAAACCAATGTAATTGAAGGAACTGCAACACCCCATTAAGATCCCATGGTGCCACTGGGGTACAAATGGAGGTTGGATGTGCAACACGCCCCTTCACAACAGTCTGAACTTCTGGAAGGGAGTCCAATTTATTCTAAAAGAAACCCGCTAAGGCCGATTTTAATTGAGCCCAAGTTTAGGCCCGCATCCATACCTGCTTGTAGAAAATGGAGAAAACGTCCTAGCTGAAAACTCTGCCGTAGGAGTCTTCTTGGATTCACACCAAGAAACATATTTTCTCCAAATACGGTAATAATGTTTAGACGTTACCCCTTTTCTAGCCCGAATAAGTGTGGAGAACTAATTCCGTGGGAATACCCTTATGGACAAGGATTTTGCGGTCAACCGCCATGTCGTCAAACGTAGCTGCGGTAAGTCCTAATACACTCAAAGGTCCTTGCGCAAAGGAAAAAGCCAGGGATCTCCTATGAGTAATTCCTGAGCTCTGGATACCAAGCTCTCCTTGGCCAGTCTGGAACCATGAGGCTCGCTCGAATTTCCTTTTTATGATCCCAGAACTTTTGGAATGAGAGAAAACGTAGGGAATACATATACCGACTGAAAACACCCACGGTGTCACCAGTGCATTCACTGTTCCTGTTTGAGGGTCCCTTGACCTGGAACTCTGAAGCTTCTTGTTGAGACGAGATGCCATCATTCCTACTTGAGGAAATCCCAAAGACATGTCACCTCTTCGAAGACTACTTGGAGGAGGTCTCCCCTCTCCTGGATGGAGATCGTGTCTGCTGAGGAAGTCTGCTTCTCAGTTGTCCACTCTTGGAACGAACATCGCCGACAGAGCGCTTGTATGTTTTTCCGCCCAGCGGAAAATCCTTGTGGTATCTGCCATCGTTGTTCTGCTAGACCGTTTATGTGGTGACAAGTTTCCTAACTTGACCATCTTCCTTGGAAGATTTCCCCCTTTGTGACTGCCCCCCGCCTCGGAGGCTTGCATCCGTGGTCGCTAGGATCCAGTCCTGATCTCGAACCTGCGCCCCTCTAGGAGGTGAGAACTGCGCAGCCACCACAGGAGTGAGATTCTGGTCTTGGAAGACAGGATTATCCTCCAGTGTATGTGTAGGTGGGAACCGGACCACTTGTCCAACAGACCCCACTGGAACACCATGGCATGGAACCTGCCAAACTGACTGGCCTCGTAGGCCACAACCATCTTTTCCAGCAACCGAATGTATTGATGAATTGACACTCTTGCTGGTCTCAGAATTTGTTTGACCAGACTCTGGATCTCCAGAGCCTTTTCCCCTGGAAGAAAAAACTCTCTGTAGTTCTGTGTCTAGTATTATTCCCAAAACCGACAACTGCGTCATTGGGACCAACAGTGATTCCGGCAAGTTCAGGAGCCAACCATGTTGTTGAATAACGGTCAGGGAGAGTGCAATGTTTTGCACCAACTGGTTCCTTGACCTCGCCATTATCAGGAGACCATCCCAGTACGGGAAAATTGTGACTCCTTACTAGCGACGGAGAACCATCATTACCGCTATCACCCTGGTGAAAATCCTTGGAGCCGTGGACAGACCAAACGGCAACGTCTGAAATTGGTAATGACAACCCTGAATTGCAAACCTCAGGTAAGCCTAATGAGGAGGAAAATGTAATTACGCCTCCGTTATGTCTACTGAGGCCATGAAAAAAACTCCTTTTTCCAGATTGGAAATCACTGACCTGAGAGATTCCATCTTGGATTTGAATTTCTTTAAGTAGAAATTGAGGGATTTCAGATTTAGGATTGGTCTGACTGAGCCGTCTGGCTTCGGGACCACGAAGAGGCTTGAATAAAAGCCTTCTCCCTGTTGAGACAGGGGAAACCAGGCCAATGACCTGATCCTGATACAACCTTTGTATTGCGTCGCATACTACCTCCCCGTCCGGAGGAGAATCGGTAATTTGAAAAATTGGTGAGGGGAAACGTCTGGAAACTCCAGTATGTACCCTTGGGACACTATTCGTAAAAACTCCCGGGTCCAGGTCCGTTCCAGGACTGACTGAAGAGTTTTAGACGTGGCATCACCAGTGTGGGCTCCCGCAAGAGAGTCCCAGCGTCATGCGGTGGATGTGGCAGAAAACAGAGGATGATCTCTTCTCCTGTAATCTTGAAGAGGTTGCGGACCTCTTCCCTTTTCTCCTTCCTCTACCTGCAAAGAAAGAGGAATCTGTATATATTGGACTGAAATACCAGCTTCTGACAATGATGTGTCATCATCCAAAGTGAGGGAACATAGGGCAAGAAAGCGGACTTACCAGCGGCAGCTGTCGAGATCAAATTAACTAGGCCGTAACCAAATCAGGCTTCACCTTCATAGGGAAGAGACTCCCCTTCTTCTCGGAGTCAGCATCAGCATTGCATTGGTGAATCCACAACGCCCTCCTATCCAAGACCGCCATGGAATTGGCTCGTGAACCCAAGAGTCCTATATCCCTTGCAGTCACACGAAAGTATGCTGCAGTGTCCTTGCTATGACCCAACATAAGGAGTATCCCATCTCTCCCCAGGGTATCTACATCGGATGACAAGGTACCCAACCATATTTAAAAACTACTACTCCCCCATGTGCATGTAATGGCAGGACTAACTAACGTAGTCGTGGACACATAACTAGAATATAACATAGCTTCCTGCATACGATCCGCTGGATTTGTGACAGGGCCCCGTGCAGAACAGGGGGCGACTCCCACTTTATTCTGTCCACGGCAGGAAAAGAAATAAACAATCAGAATCCTCATGAGGACTTGAAACCATCTTGTCAGGGCTGACAAAGACTTTCTCACACAGAGCTCTCCGCACATGAGAAGGAGGAACGATACCTCAGCTTTCATTATAACTTTATACAGTATATATATATACACATACACAATTATAGAGATATATATATATATATATATATATATACACATATCCACACATAGACCCTCCTGTCAGGAACAGCCAGAGTCCCCAGTGACGTCTTTAATGTGCACTACTCATGTACTGAATGCTCTTTTTTTTATTGGCGGATCTAATCAGGAAACATTATGGTCGACATAGGAAACAGTATCCGTGTCGAAATCAGGGAGTAGTAACAGGGCAAAATAAATTTTTTGCGACCCCAAGGGGTCTGAGGCAAATATAGCTATGAACAGTGGCGGAACAAGCAAGCGGTGGGCCCAGGTGCGACAAAATGATTTGGGCCCCCCCCATCCCATCCAAGTCCACCCCATGGGCAGTGCGCGCCGTAGGCACGCGCAAAAATATATACTGGCGTGGCTTCGTGGGGAAGGGGTGTGTCCACAAAATAATACCAATTCATAAAACGGTGCACAGTAGTCTCCATTCTTCAAATTACGCCGCACAGTAGCACCACTACACCAGGTAGAGACCCTTTTACACCTTACAGCGAACAGATTCCCCTTTTTACACATAACGGCAGACAGCGTGCACTTTTTACACATAACGGCAGACAGCGTGCCCTCGTTACACATAGCGGCAGACAGCGTGCACTTTTTACACATTACGGCAGACAGCGTCCCCATTTTACACATTACGGCAGACAGCATACACTTTTTACACATAATGGCAGACAGCGTGCCCTCGTTACACATAGCGGCAGACAGCATCCCCTTTTTACACATTATGGCAGACAGCATACACTTTTTACACATAATGGCAGACAGCGTGCCCTCATTACACATAGCGGCAGACAGCGTGCCCTCGTTACACATAGCGGCAGACAGCGTGCACTTTTTACACATTACGGTAGACAGCGTCCCCATTTTACACATTACGGCAGACAGCATACACTTTTTACACATAACGGCAGACAGCATCCCCATTTTACACATTACGGCAGACAGCATACACTTTTTACACATAACGGCAGACAGCGTGCCCTTTTTACACATTACGGCAGGCAGATTCTACCTTTTTACACATAGCGGCAGGCAGATTCCCCATTTTTATACATAGCGGCAGGCAGATTCCCCATTTTTACACATTGCGGAAGGCAGATTCCCCATTTTTACATTGCGGCAGGCAGATTCCCCCTTTTTACACATTGCGGCAGGCAGATTCCCCATTTTTATACATAGCGGCAGGCAGATTCCCCATTTTTATACATAGCGGCAGGCAGATTCCCCATTTTTATACATAGCGGCAGGCAGTCCCCCCTTTTTACACATTGCGGCAGGCTGATTCCCCCTTTTTACACATTGCGGCAGGCAGTCCCAACAAATAAAAAAAGAAAGAGAAAGAAAGAAAGAAAGAAAGAAAGAAAGAAAGAAAGAAAGAAAGAAAGAAAGAAAGAAAGAAAGAAAGAAAGAAAAATTATACTTACCCTCTCTGTTGGCTCAGGCTCCTTGTGCAGCTTCCCAGGCAGTGGGAGAAGAAGGAGGAGGGAGGTGGAGGAGGGAGCCGGAGCAGCGCTGTGTTATTGGTGGAGGCGCTGCTGCTGCTGCCCCTCTGCTTCACTATAGGCTGTTCTCAGAGACAGCCTATAGTGAAGCAGAGGAGCAGCAGCAGCAGCGCCTCCACCAGTAACAAAGCTCTGCTGCGGCTCCCTCCTTCACCTCCGTCCTCCACCTTACCCCGTACCGCTGCAGTGCGCGCCGCTCCTCTCCTCTCTCTCCGGGCGGCTGTGCGCTGCGGGCAGCGGTTGCCCGCAGCGCACAGCGGCATGTAATGAGTCAGTTGGACTCATTACATGCTTGGGCCCCTGAACAGAGGCGGGCCCCAGTGCAACGCACTGCTTGCACTGCCGGTAGTTCCGCCTCTGGCTATGAACATGACACCCTCCATAGATATTTCTACGTCTGTGTTTGGGACACAGAGTTATGTAGCATTACTATATATATATATATATATATATATATATACACATATATATACCCTTTCTGATATGCAAATTTTTACCCAGTCAGATATTGGTGGTGCCTACATGGCCACCCACACACATCTGTGTCCGCAATATCGTTTTCTCTTGGGAAAAACATTCAGCCACCAACGTGTTGACACACATGTACCAAGTACGACAGGGTCACTCCCACAGCCGTTTGAGGGAGGAGCACTCAGCCTCAGACATGCCGACACACATGTACCAAACACCCTCCGAAACACTGGGCATATAGGGGACAGACTCACAGTAAAGTCTGTCAGAGAGACACAGAGGAAGATTGCAAGCCCACAACCCAGCGCCTAATCACCGGTTCTGAAACACTAAGGAATGTCCCAGACCTGCAGCGCTTTAATTGCACCAATATTTCTGTGCCCCCCCCCCTCCATTTTGCACCCTGATATTTATTCAGAAGTAGAGATGCGCGGGTTCGGTTCCGTGGAACCCGAACCCCCCAAACTTCACCCATTTTACATGGGTCCGAGGCAGACTCGAATCCTCTCGCCTTGCTCTGTTAACCCGAGCGCACCCGAACATCATCATCCTGCTGTCGGATTCTAGCGAGATTCGTATTCTATATAAGGAGCCGCGCGTTGCCGCCATTTTTCACTCGTGCATTGGAGATGATAGTGAGTGGACGTGGCTGGCGTTCTCTCAGTTTCTGTGTTCAGTGTGCTGCAAATATCTGTGCTCAGTGTGCTGCAAATATCTGTGCTCAGTGTGCTGCAAATATCTGTGCTCAGTGTGCTGCAAATATCTACGTTCTCTGCCTGAAAAACGCTCCATATCTGTGCTCAGTGTGCTGCAAATATCTGTGCTCAGTGTGCTTTATTGTGGGGACAGGGGACCACCAGTATTATATAGTAGGAGGACAGTGCAGAGTTTTGCTGACCAGTGACCACCAGTATTATACGTTCTCTGCCTGAAAAACGCTCCAAATCTGTGCTGCATTGTAGTATATAGTAGGAGGACAGTGCATAATTTTGCTGACCAGTGACCACCAGTATATAATATATAGCAGTATGGTACAGTAGGCCACTGCTCTACCTACCTCTGTGTCGTCAAGTATACTATCCATCCATACCTGTGGTGCATTTTAGTTGTTGTGCGCAGTAGTAGGAGGACAGTGCATAATTTTGCTGACCACCAGTATATAATATATAGCAGTACGGTAAAGTTGGCCACTGCTCTACCTACCTCTGTGTCGTCAAGTATACTATCCATCCATACCTGTGGTGCATTTAAGTTGTGCGCAGTATATATATAGTAGTAGGACAGTGCATAATTTTGCTGACCACCAGTATATAATATAAAGCAGTACGGTACAGTAGGCCACTGCTCTACCTACCTCTGTATCATCAAGTATACTATCCATCCATACCTGTGGTGCATTTAAGTTGTGCACAGTATATATATAGCAGTAGGACAGTGCATAATTTTGCTGACCACCAGTATATAATATATAGCAGTACGGTACAGTAGGCCACTGCTCTACCTACCTCTGTGTCATCAAGTATACTATCCATCCATAACTGTGGTGCATTTAAGTTGTGCGCAGTTTATATATAGTAGTAGGACAGTGCATAATTCTGCTGACCACCAGTATATAATATATAGCAGGACGGTACAGTAGGTCACTGCTCTACCTACCTCTGTGTCGTCAAGTATACTATCCATCCATACCTGTGGTGCATTTAAGTTGTGCGCAGTATATATATAGTAGTAGGACAGTGCATAATTTTGCTGACCACCAGTATATAATATACAGCAGTATAGTGCAGTAGGTCACTGCTCTACCTACCTCTGTGTCGTCAAGTAAACTATCCATCCATACCTGTGGTGCATTTAAGTTGTGCGCAGTATATATATAGTAGTAGGACAGTGCATAATTTTGCTGACCACCATTATATTATATATAGCAGTACGGTACAGTAGGCGACTGCTCTACCTACCTCTGTGTCGTCAAGTATACTATCCATCCATACCTGTGGTGCATTTAAGTTGTGCGCAGTATATATATAGTAGTAGGACAGTGCATAATTTTGCTGACCACCAGTATATAATATACAGCAGTACGGTACAGTAGGCCACTGCTCTACCTACCTCTGTGTCGTCAAGTATACTATCCATCCATACCTGTGGTGCATTTAAGTTGTGCGCAGTATATATATAGTAGTAGGACAGTGCATAATTTTGCTGACCACCATTATATTATATATAGCAGTACGGTACAGTAGGCGACTGCTCTACCTACCTCTGTGTCGTCAAGTATACTATCCATCCATACCTGTGGTGCATTTAAGTTGTGCGCAGTATATATATAGTAGTAGGACAGTGCATAATTTTGCTGACCACCAGTATATAATATATAGCAGTACGGTACAGTAGGCCACTGCTCTACCTACCTCTGTGTCGTCAAGTATACTATCCATCCATACCTGTGGTGCATATTCGTTGTACGCAGTATATGTATAGTAGTAGGACAGTGCATAATTTTGCTGACCACCTGTATATAATATATAGCAGTACGGTACAGTAGGCCACTGCTCTACCTACCTCTGTGTCGTCAAGTATACTATCCATCCATACCTGTGGTGCATTTAAGTTGTGCGCAGTATATATATAGTAGTAGGACAGTGCATAATTTTGCTGACCTCCATTATATTATATATAGCAGTACGGTACAGTAGGCCACTGCTCTACCTACCTCTGTGTCGTCAAGTATACTATCCTACCATAACTGTGGTGCATTTAAGTTGTGCGCAGTTTATATATATTAGTAGGACAGTGCATAATTTTGCTGACCACCAGTATATAATATATAGCAGTACGGTACAGTAGGCCACTGCTCTACCTACCTCTGTGTCGTCAAGTATACTATCCATCCATACCTGTGGTGCATATTAGTTGTACGCAGTATATATATAGTAGTAGGACAGTGCATAATTTTGCTGACCACCTGTATATAATATATAGCAGTACGGTACAGTAGGCCACTGCTCTACCTACCTCTGTGTCGTCAAGTATACTATCCATCCATACCTGTGGTGCATTTAAGTTGTGCGCAGTATATATATAGTAGTAGGACAGTGCATAATTTTGCTGACCACCAGTATATAATATATAGCAGTACGGTACAGTAGGCCACTGCTCTACCTACCTCTGTGTCGTCAAGTATACTATCCATCCATACCTGTGGTGCATTTAAGTTGTGCGCAGTATATATATAGTAGTAGGACAGTGCATAATTTTGCTGACCACCAGTATATAATATATAGCAGTACGGTACAGTAGGCCACTGCTCTACCTACCTCTGTGTCGTCAAGTATACTATCCATCCATACCTGTGGTGCATATTAGTTGTGCGCAGTCAGTATATATATAGTAGTAGGAAAGTGCATAATTTTGCTGACCACCAGTATATAATATATAGCAGTACGGTACAGTGGGCCACTGCTCTACCTACCTCTATTTCGTCAAGTATACTATCCATCCATACCTGTGGTGCATTTAAGTTGTGCGCAGTATATATATAGTAGTAGGACAGTGCATAATTTTGCTGACCACCAGTATATAATATATAGCAGTATGGTACAGTAGGCCACTGCTCTACCTACCTCTGTGTCGTCAAGTATACTATCCATCCATACCTGTGGTGCATTTAAGTTTTGAGCAGTATATATAGTATTAGGCCATTGCTATTGATATATTACTGGCATATTATTCCACACATTAAAAAATGGAGAACAAAAATGTGGAGGGTAAAATAGGGAAAGATCAAGATCCACTTCCACCTCGTGCTGAAGCTACTGCCACTAGTCATGGCCGAGATGATGAAATGCCATCAACGTCGTCTGCCAAGGCCGATGCCCAATGTCATAGTAGAGAGCATGTAAAATCCAAAAAACTAAAGTTCAGTAAAATGACCCAAAAATCGAAATTAAAAGCGTCTGAGGAGAAGCGTAAACTTGCCAATATGCCATTTATGACACGGAGTGGCAATGAGTGGCTGAGGCCCTGGCCTATGTCCATGGCTAGTGGTTCAGCTTCACATGAGGATGGAAGCACTCATCCTCCCACTAGAAAAATGAAAAGACTTAAGCTGGCAAAAGCACAACAAAGAACTGTGCATTCTTCTAAATCACAAATCCCCAAGGAGAGTCCAATTGTGTTGGTTGCGATGCCTGCCCATCCCAACACTGGACGGGAAGAGGTGGCGCCTTCCACCATTTGCACGCCCCCTGAAATTGCTGGAAGGAGCACCCGCAGTCCAGTTCCTGATAGTCAAATTGAAGATGTCACTGTTAAAGTACACCAGGATGAGGATATGGGTGTTGCTGGTGCTGAGGAGGAAATTGACAAGAAGGATTCTGATGGTGAGGTGGTTTGTTTAAGTCAGGCACCCGGGGAGACACCTGTTGTCCGTGGGACGAATATGGCCATTGACATGCCTGGTCAATTTACAAAAAAAATCACCTCTTCGGTGTGGAATTATTTCAACAGAAATGCGGACAACAGGTGTCAAGCCGTGTGTTGCCTTTGTCAAGCTGTAATAAGTAGGGGTAAGGACGTTAACCACCTAGGAACATCCTCCCTTATACATCACCTGGAGTGCATTCATCAGAAGTCATTGACAAGTTCAAAAACTTTGGGTGACAGCAGGAGCAGTCCACTGCCAACTAAATCCCTTCCTTTTGTAACCAAGCTCCTGCAAACCACACCACCAACTCCCTCAGTGTCAATTTCCTCCTTAGACTGGAAAGCCAATAGTCCTGCAGGCCATGTCACTGTCAAGTCTGACGAGTCCTCTCCTGCCTGGGATTCCTCCGATGCATCATTGAGTGTAACGCCTACTGCTGCTGGTGCTGCTGTTTTTGCTGCTGGGAGTCGATCGTCATCCCAGAGGGGAAGTCGGAAGACCACTTGTACTACTTCCAGTAAGCAATTGACTGTCCTACAGTCCTTTGCGAGGAAGATGAAATATCACAGCAGTCATCCTGCTGCAAAGCGGATAACTCAGGCCTTGGCAGCCTGGGTTGTGTTAAATGTGTTTCCGGTATCCACCGTTAATTCACAGGAAACTAGAGATTTGCTTAAGGTACTGTGTCCCCGGTACCTAATACCATCTAGGTTCCATTTCTCTAGGCAGGCGATACCGAGAATGTACACAGACCTCAGAAAAAGAGTCACCAGTGTCCTAAAAAATGCAGTTGTACCCAATGTCCACTTAACCACGGACATGTGGACAAGTGGAGCAGGGCAGACTCAGGACTGCCTCCCGCAGCAAGAACAGCAGCGGCGGCACCAGTAGCAGCATCTCGCAAACGCCAACTCGTTCCTAGGCAGGCTACGCTTTGTATCACCGCTTTCCATAAGAGGCACACAGCTGACAACCTCTTACGGAAACTGAGGAACATCATCGCAGAATGGCTAACCCCAATTGGACTCTCCTGGGGATTTGTGACATCGGACAACGCCACCAATATTGTGCGGGCATTACATGTGGGCAAATTCCAGCACGTCCCATGTTTTGCACATACATTGATTTTGGTGGTGCAGAATTATTTAAAAAATGACAGGGGCGTGCAAGAGATGCTGTCGGTGGCCCGAAGAATTGCGGTCCACTTTCGGCATTCCGCCACCGTGTGCCGAAGACTGGAGCACCAGCAAACACTCCTGAACCTGCCCTGCCATCATCTGAAGCAAGAGGTGGTAACGAGGTGGAATTCAACCCTCTATGTGCTTCAGAGGATGGAGGAGCAGCAAAAGGCCATTTAAGCCTATACAGCTACCTACGATATAGGCAAAGGAGGGGGAATGCACCTGACTCAAGCGCAGTGGAGAATGATTTCAACGTTGTGCAAGGTTCTGCAACCCTTTGAACTTGCCACATGTGAAGTCAGTTCAGACACTGCCAGCCTGAGTCAGGTCATTCCCCTCATCAGGCTTTTGCAGAAGAAGCTGGAGAGATTGAAGGAGGAGCTAGAACAGAGAGATTCCGCTAGGCATGTGGGACTTGTGGATGGAGCCCTTAATTCGCTTAACCAGGATTCACGGGTGGTCAATCTGTTGAAATCAGAGCACTGCATTTTGGCCACCGTGCTCGATCCTAGATTTAAAACCTATGTTGGATCTCTCTTTCCGGCAGACACAAGTCTTCAGAGGTTCAAAGACCTGCTGGTGAGAAAATTGTCAAGTCAAGCGGAACGTGATCCGTCAACAGCTCCTCCTTCACATTCTCATGCAACTGGGGCTGCAAGGAAAAGGCTAAGAATTGAAAGCCCACCCGCTGGCGGTGATGCAGGGCAGTCTGGAGCGAGTGCTGACATCTGGTTCGGACTGAAGGACCTGCCAACAATTACTGACATGTCGTCTACTGTCACTGCATATGATTCTGTCACCATTGAAAGAATGGTGGAGAATTATATGAGTGACCGCATCCAAGTAGGCATGTAAGACAGTCCGTACGTATACTGGCAGGAAAAAGAGGCAATTTGGAGGCCCTTGCACAAACTGGCTTTATTTTACCTAAGTTGCCCCCCCTCCAGTGTGTACTCCGAAAGAGAGTTTAGTGCAGCCACTCACCTTGTCAGCAATCGGCGTACGAGGTTACTTCCAGAAAATGTGGAGGTGATGTTCATCAAAATTAATTATAATCAATTCCTCCGTGGAGACATTCACCAGCAATTGCCTCCAGAAAGTACACAGGGACCTGAGATGGTGGATTCCAGTTGGGACGAATTAATAATCTGTGAGGAGGGGATGTAGACAGTGAAAGGGGTAAGGAATCGGACGATGAGGAGGAGGTGGACATCTTGCCTCTGTAGAGCCAGTTTGTGCAAGGAGAGATTGATTGCTTCTTTTTTGGTGGGGGCCCAAACCAACCAGTCATTTCAGTCACAGTTGTGTGGCAGACCCTGTCGCTGAAATGATGGGTTTGTTAAAGTGTGCATGTCCTGTTTATACAACATAAGGGTGGGTGGGAGGGCCCAAGCACAATTCCATCTTGCACCTCTTTTTTCTTTCATTTTTCTTTGCATCATGTGCTGTTTGGGGACTATTTTTTTGAAGTGCCATCCTGCCTGACACTGCAGTGCCACTCCTAGATGGGCCAGGTGTTTGTGTCGGCCACTTGTGTCGCTTAGCTTAGCCATCCAGCGACCTTGGTGCACCTCTTTTTTTCTTTGCCTCATGTGCTGTTTGGGGACTATTTTTTTTAAGTGCCATCCTGTCTGACACTGCAGTGCCACTCCTAGATGGGCCAGGTGTTTGTGTCGGCCACTTGGGTCGCTTAGCTTAGTCACACAGCTACCTCATTGCGCCTCTTTTTTTCTTTGCATCATGTGCTGTTTGGGGACTATTTTTTTGAAGTGCCATCCTGTCTGACACTGCAGTGCCACTCCTAGATGGGCCAGGTGTTTGTGTCGGCCACTTGGGTCGCTTAGCTTAGTCATCCAGCGACCTCGGTGCAAATTTTAGTACTAAAAATAATATTGTGAGGTGTGAGGTTTTCAGAATAGACTGAAAATGAGTGGAAATTAGGGTTATTGAGGTTAATAATACTATGGGATCAAATTCTATGATTTAAGCTGTTTTTGAGGGGTTTTTGTAAAAAAAAACCACCCGAATCCAAAACACACCCGAATTCGACAAATTTTTTTAAACTTGTGTCTGCCGGAAAGAGAGATACAACGTAGGTTTTAAATTTAGGATCGAGCACGGTGGCCAAAAAGTTCAAAGGGTTGCAGAACCTTGCACGACGTTGAAATCATTCTCCACTGCGCTTGAGTCAGGTGCATTCCCCCTCCTTTGCCTATATCGTAGGCAGATGTATAGGCTTGAATGGCCTTTTGCTGCTCCTCCATCCTCTGAAGCATATAGAGTGTTGAATTCCACCTCATTACCACCTCTTGCTTCAGATGATGGCAGGGCAGGTTCAGGACTGTTTGCTGGTGCTCCAGTCTTCGGCACGTGGTGGCTGAATGGTGAAAGTGGCCCGCATTCTTCGGGCCACCGACAGCATCTCTTGCACGCCCCTGTCGTTTTTTAAATAATTCTGCACCACCAAATTCAATGTATGTGCAAAACATGGGACGTGCTGGAATTTGCCCACATGTAATGCACGCACAATATTGCTGGCGTTGTCCAGTGTCACAAATCCCCAGGAGAGTCCATTTGGGGTAAGCCATTCTGCGATGATGTTCCTCAGTTTCCGTAAGAGGTTGTTAGCTGTGTGCCTCTTCTGGAAAGCGGTGATACAAAGCGTAGCCTGCCTAGGAACGAGTTGGCGTTTGCGAGATGCTGCTACTGGTGCCGCCGCTGCTGTTCTTGCTGCGGGAGGCAATACATCTACCCAGTGGGCTGTCACAGTCATATAGTCCTGAGTCTGCCCTGCTCCACTTGTCCACATGTCCGTGGTTAAGTGGACATTGGGTACAACTGCATTTTTTAGGACACTGGTTACTTTTCTGAGGTCTGTGTACATTTTCGGTATCGCCTGCCTAGAGAAATGGAACCTAGATGGTATTTGGTACCGGGGACACAGTACCTTAATCAAGTCTGTAGTTGCCTGTGAATTAACGGAGGATAACGGAAACTCGTTTCTCACCGCCCAGGCTGCCAAGGCCTGAGTTATCCGCTTTGCAGCAGGATGACTGCTGTGATATTTCATCTTCCTCGCAAAGGACTGTTGGACAGTCAATTGCTTACTGGAAGTAGTACAAGTGGTCTTCCGACTTCCCCTCTGGGATGACGATCGACTCCCAGCAGCAACAACAGCAGCATCAGCAGCAGTAGGCGTTACACTCAAGGATGCATCGGAGGAATCCCAGGCAGGAGAGGACTCGTCAGACTTGACAGTGACATGGCCTGCAGGACTATTGGCTTTCCTGTGTAAGGAGGAAATTGACACTGAGGGAGTTGGTGGTGTGGTTTGCAGGAGCTTGGTTACAAGAGGAAGGGTTTTAGTTGTCAGTAGACTGCTTCCGCTGTCATCCAAAGTTTTTGAACTTGTCACTGACTTATGATGAATGCGCTGCAGGTGACGTATAAGGGAGGATGTTCCAAGGTGGTTAATGTCCTTACCCCTACTTATTACAGCTCGACAAAGGTAACACACGGCTTGACACCTGTTGTCCGCATTTCTGTTAAAATAATTCCACACCGAAGAGGTGATTTTTTTTGTAATTTGACCAGACATGTCAATGGCCATATTCGTCCCACGGACAACAGGTGTCTCCCCGGGTGCCTGACTTAAACAAACCACCTCACCATCAGAATCCTCCTTGTCAATTTCCTCCTCAGCGCCAGCAACACCCATATCCTCCTCCTGGTGTACTTCAACATTGACATCTTCAATTTGACTATCAGGAACTGGACTGCGGGTGCTCCTTCCAGCACTTGCAGGAGGCGTGCAAATGGTGGAAGGCACCACCTCTTCCCGTCCAGTGTTGGGAAGGTCAGGCATCGCAGCCGACACAATTGGACTCTCCTTGGGGATTTGTATTTAGAAGAACGCACAGTTCTTTGCTGTGCTTTTGCCAGCTTAAGTCTTTTCCTTTTTCTAGCGAGAGGATGAGTGCTTCCATCCTCATGTGAAGCTGTACCACTAGCCATGAACATAGGCCAGGGCCTCAGCCGTTCCTTGCCACTCCGTGTTGTAAATGGCATATTGGCAAGTTTACGCTTCTCCTCAGACACTTTTAATTTTGATTTTTAGGTAATTTTACTGAACTTTTGTGTTTTGGATTTTAAATGCTCTCTACTATGACATTGGGCATCGGCCTTGGCAGACGACGTTGATAGCATTTCATCGTCTCGGCCATGACTAGTGGCAGCAGCTTCAGCACGAGGTGGAAGTGGATCTTGATCTTTCCCTATTTTACCCTCCACATTTTTGTTCTACATTTTTTAATGTGTGGAATTATATGCCAGTATCAATAGCAATGGCCTACTACTATATATACTGCGCACAACTGAAATGCACCACTTGACGACACAGAGGTAGGTAGAGCAGTGGCCTACTGTACCATACTGCTATATATTATATACTGGTGGTCAGCAAACTGTGCAAAACTGAAATGCACCAGAGGTATGGATGGATAGTATAATTGACGACACAGAGGAAGGTAGAGCAGTGGCCTACTGTACCGTACTGCTATATATTATATACTGGTGGTCAGCAAACTGTGCAAAACTGAAATAAACCACAGGTATGGATGGATATGTCAAAGTCGAAAAATATTGTAATACATATGCCTTGTACTAACCCTATGCACATGCCCGCTGCGCGTGCACTCGCTCTGCCGTGCGTGCGCATATCCGCAATTTGCGTAACGGAGCTTTCCACGGCCATGCGCTTCAGCGCGTGGTATGCGCATTTACGGTAGAGTTTGTGAGCGCATAGAGGGTTATTAGAACATTACGTATTTAACCCAAATAGTGTACATTGTAGATATAGTTCCCCTAGACCATGTCAGCGAGTATTATTATTTTAAACAGTTCCTTGACAGAGAGATTCGCCTTTACATGATAGGAAGGGTCAGGTAAAGGTTGGAGGGTGATGTCTAGTATCCAGCTGTAGGGTATTTTGAGGGTAACATTCCAGTGTTAGTTAGAGAAAGATCGCTTGTTCCTGCGTATAGTTATGTACAAAAGTAGAATATGAACATTAACTGTATTTACTGTATTTTATGTATGCGGCGGGAATCCAGAGGATACCACCCACAAGAGCAGTTGGGGAAAGACATCGCCCACCTATTCAAATCCACCTATGACCTTTTCTGTAATGTGGAGACACATCCCTGTGTCCAATGGACAATGAGATTACAGTGACCATTGTATTGTGTATGCATGTTGTTTATAAAAAGACCATTGTTGCCTGGCCGGTCAGAAGACTCTAAACGCTATCTGTATGACCAGCGGAGGACCGAGCCGGGTTGCGCTTGCGAACATTCTCACGTATGTATATTCTCTGTAGCCATTATTCTGTTTAGATTTACATGTTAGTCTGTAGTGTATGATTTGTATTGTTTTTACCTTTTGGAATTAATCCACTGAGGCCTTAGAACCCTGTGGTTGCAACTACAAATCAGAGTTGTGTTTTCACTTTCCTGCATGGGCTTTTAAAGTAGATTTATCTGTTTAAGGTGTATAGCATTGATAAGGTGTACGCACTGCGGGTACTTTGTATCGCCAGTGCTACATAAGGTTTAAAGGTATAACATCATTGCAGTACTTTACTGTTTAGGGTTTAAAGTGTAAGCATATCATTACATTGTATCATTAACAAAGTTTAAAGGTTATCAATTGTGTGTGCGCTCGCTGTGTACGCCAAGTGCGTACCACGTGCAGGACTCTGTACGCAAATAGCGTACAAAGTGCGTAGCCTGTGCATGCAGTCTAGCGGCCATAGCGGCTCAACGGTAAAAGTGTATTTAGAGGTATAGCTTTGCTGTCTAAGATAATATCAACATTATCAATTGGTAGCTCGTCCGGTTCCTTCTCATACCCGCAGCCTAGGAGAGTTTTCGCAGACTTTATCTATCAGCAAAGGGCGGAGAGGTATCCCCTGTAAACCTTCTCTTGGTCGGGGAATATAATAAGTGCTGATTAGATAAGCGTCTGCCCTGCATGGTTTGAAGGGATGCTGGAGGGATCCGTAAGGTAAGAACGCAAAAGCTATTTTTCTTTTTAAAATCTGTAAATTTCTGTTTTGGCACCAAATGCGCACGCAACACACGCACACACCTGTATTTTGTACTTTGCATATCTGCTCACACTATTGCCATAATCACTGATTACTAGATTTATTTTGACCTGTACTGGAAAATTTGTTGCTATTTAGTTAACATATAGAGTTAATATTTAAGGGAGTAAGTGTAAGACGCACACGCAGCCTGGCCTAGTTGTAAAGGTTTATACAGTAAAAACTGTGTGTGTGTTAAGTAAGTGATTATAGTTAAATATCGCTTACATTTATAGAAGTGTTGGATTTGTAGTACTGCGGACGTACGGCCTTTGTACACGTGTCTCGGACAACGTTCGGGACTGCGTACGCAACGTAAAGGCCTACACACGTGGCGTATTTACGCAACGTGCGTACAGGTACGCCCACTAAATACAAATCACACAATAGCATTGTTCCAGTTTAGGCGATACGGTAGCCACGCGATAATAGCACAAATTTGTTCAGTTTCCAATATTTAGTTTAAAAGAACCTTCTCTTACTGTGTCACCTCTCGGACTAAGGCTATTTTATCTGAATGAAAGTTAATTTTCTGTACAGAAAAACCAAAGTGTATATGAGTGAACGAGCGTGAGTGTGCAAACAATAAAGGTTTTGTGGACCCAGGGAATTCGGGATCACGTAGGAGACCACATCAGGTGAGTGGACACTTGGTGGCGTGGGAGTGGCTTTCTCACGTTAACACTGATTAAGGTATAAAGGAGCAATTAGTATAACAGCAGACCAAGAGGTCAGCAAAGTCAGAAATCCGCTGACAAAGTCAAGCGAAGCTCTGAATACCGTGGCCTAAAAGGTCAGTGGTGAGTTGTATAGAGAGCGCAGCCCCGGGGGTTAGCGTAGTACCCATATAGGCCTGTTCTGAAAAGCTCCGGCTGAGGTTTCGCAGCCTGAAAAACGATTCCATTGGTCATATAGCGGATAAGTAACAGTTACTTATACGCCGTACGATTGTACCGTGCGTTAGTTTGTGCAATATTTAGTTCAACATGATACCCATTACGCCATTTGCGTAAAATCGCGGGATCATAGACGCTAATTGTAGCACACGCAATGTGATTTGTGTAACAGTTTTTTTATTTTAAGGGAGTTTCGCTGGTCACTCAGGAAATCTCCAACGACCAATATTTACTGGAAAGGGTAAGTCACTCCCACACACTCTCAGTAAATAGAGGTTACATAGGGCTCTAGGTTGGGTACGACCGGTGCTGAGGACAGTGCTTAGGTGTATTGGCCAACGTGGGCGTGAGTGGGTGAGAGCGCTCTGAGAACTTTCATCGTTGCCTTACCGCTGAGTATTTTGGTTTTTTGTAGGAATTAGCTGAGAAGGCAATACCTGCAAAAGAATGGGGGCCAGTTGCTCAAGTAAGGGACGATCAACCCAGGGTTCAGGTTGGTATTCCGTGGCCCAAAGGGTCGGCGAGGTACATAATGTGTGAGAAATATGGATCACACGCAGAGGTTTTATGCAATGAATGGGAACGTATGACTGCGTAAGATAGGGAACCATTCCCTAAGGTAGGCAGTTTTAGTCCAGAGGTGTTGCAAAATTTAAGGAGAAGGATATGTCTAATAAAATCCAGTAAAACAAAGGATTAGACATACAGATTGTTTACATTTATGGCAGCAGGAGGGTGATATGCAAAGGGGATTAGCTCAAACAGCTGGTTCCAACCCTAGCAGGAAACTGATAGCAACTGCACCACCACCACCGTACAATACAGGAGAGAAAGTGGCTACAGAGAATGGCATACTAATATATGATAAGAGTAAACTTGATAAATGTATTAATACTAACCCGTGCAAGTTGTATCCCATCTTAAACTTACCTCAGGACTACGACCAAGAAGATGAGCCCGCACGATATCGGCACTCTCTCTAGCAGCCACCATACAAGACACACAAGTAGGCACGGCCCAACCAGTAAGAGCAGTAGCAAAGGCCCCTAGCGGAGGGACAGGTGAGGTCGTGTCCACAGGTAAGTACGGTATGCAGAGTCAATTGCACCTCACATTGTAGAAGCAACCCAGAATGATGTAATTGAACTAAATCCTGTCAGGGTGATCGCAGTCCCCAATGGGAAGACTGACGCTCAGGGAATCACTCCCGTCAGGAACATTGCTATGCATTGTCCCTGGTCCCGGACAGAATTGAGAACAATTATGTCTGAATTTCCCGATCCCAGGAAGGATCTAGCCTCATGTCAGAGGTTTATTAGAGAACTAGGTAACACCACCGAACCCACAAACAAAGATTGGCGGACAGTACTACGGGCATGTTTGCCCTCTAATATTGACCCTGTTAAATTCATTGCTGACTGTAAATTAGACGCAGAGGTACCTCTCACTGATGAATACACTCAGGAGAATGTACGACAGATCAATCTGCAATTAGGAGTATACTTCCCAACTGTTGTCAATTGGAATAAAATTTTCTCCATTAGACAAAAAGAAGGTGAAACTGCTTCTGAATATTTCCATCGAGCACTGCAGGAAATGGCTAGATACACGTGGGTCGAGGATATTAAGGAAAATGTACATCATAGGGAGGTAGCGGTGTCTGTATTAATGGACGGTTTAAAAGAAACGTTGAGAACAAGGGTACAAACCACTCAACCAAATTGGAGAGGTATCTCGGTGGCTGCATTAAGAGAGTCCGCTATTGATCATGATCGGAACATCATTAGGCACAGGGAGTCACAGGTGGATAAGCTGATGACAGTAAGTATAAAAGCCCTGACAACGAAGCCACATCAGCCAAAACCCCAGACCCCTGATGGTAAGTCGTATGTGGTAAAATGGTATAAATGTCAGAGGGAAGGACATTACGCACGGAACTGTAATTTTAAAGACCCACATAAGGTATATCGACCCCCTAGACCAGAACATGACTCACAGTATGACACACGTAATTGGGATCATGGACCGCATAGGAGGAATTACGAGCCACATGCAGGGTAAACAAGGAGGTACCCACCTAGGAAGGACTGGCAGACCTCTGGAAATTCTCAGCCACCCCCCTCACATATTGTAGCTGCCAGCGCGCTGCGGGAGGGTCACAACATACAATAGGGGCTAGGCCACACCTGTAGTTTGCAGCCAGTAAAGTTGATTGCTAGCCTTGGAAATGAACCCGAGGTTACAGTTGATATAGCTGGTAGATCACTACCTTTCCTTGTAGATACATGGGCGGCCAGGTCAGTGTTAAATTCAACGGTAGGTATGAAGACCACGGGTAAAACAATTTCAGCAATGGGGGTAACAGGAGTAGTGCAACAATACCCTTTAAGTAGACCAGCAGAGATTACGATAGGGCCTTTGCAAACCAAGCATTCCTTTTTGCTAGCTGCATTGGCACCGACTAATCTACTTGGGAGAGATTTACTGTGTAAGATGGGGTGTGTCATATATTGTACTCCTGAGGGTGTCTTCTTAGATATACCCGAGAATCATGTTCAGGAAGTGCAGGATATGTTAGACACCCCACAAAGGTTGATGTCACACTCTGCTGTTATAGACAGGTGTCCATCCAAGGTAGAGGAAATGATCTCCCAAATACCGGAATCCCTCTGGACCAAAGATGGACAAGACACTGGATTGATGGCAAACGTAGCTCCTGTAGTAGTGCAAATAAAAGATGGTAGGATAGCTCCAAAAATCCCACAGTATCCTCTGAAGCCAGAGGTGGAATTAGGAGTGTACCCACCCAGTCATAGAGCGCTTGCTACAACAGGGCAGCCTAGTTAGGACGTCCAGCACTGCCAATAGTCCCATCTTCAATGTAAAAAAGAGTGGGGGGAGGGGTTACAGGCTAGTTCAGGATCTAAGGGGGATAAACAAGATAGTTGAGAGCCAATTCCCCGTAGTGCCAAATCCAGCTGTCATCCTCATGCAAATTCCCCCTACTGCGAAGTTTTTCACTGTCATTGACCTCTGTTCTGCTTTCTTTTCGGTCCCCCGCTCCCTGACAGCCAATACTTGTTTGCATTTACATACAGAGGAGTACAGTACACCTGGACTCGCTTACCCCAAGGTTTCATTGACAGCCCAAGTGTTTTCTCCCAGTCTTTGCATGACTGTTTACAATCCTTTCAACCTGAGAGCGGATCAGTACTAATACAGTATGTAGATGACTTACTGCTGTGTTCTGATTCACTCGAATCGTCCTTGAAAGACACGAAACAGCTTCTGTTTCACCTTTCTAATACGGGACACAAGGTTTCAAAGGATAAGTTACAGTTATGCCAGACCAAGGTGAAATATTTGGGACATTGCTTAACACAAGGACTGAGACACCTCACCGCTGATAGAATACAGGCGATTCGCGACATGACTCTGCCACAAACCCAGCAACAGATCTGCACTTTCCTAGGAATGTGTGGGTACTGCCGAAACTGGATCCTAGGGTTCTCCATACTGGCTTTACCTTTGCAAGAGATGGTCTCTTCAAACAAACCAGATCGGATTTCGCACACAGATGAGTCCGAACTGGCATTTGAGAGACTCAAACAGTGCCTATCACTGGCACCTGCATTAGGTATGCCAGATTATGGGAAACCCTTTGAATTATAAGGTACGGAGAGGGCTGGGTGTGCGGCAGCTGTTCTAACCCAGAGACATGGTGATGCCAGCAGGCCGGTAGCTAACTAAAGTGCACAGTTGGACACCGTAGCACGGTCTCTCCCCACATGCTTGCGAAGTGTTGCAGCGATGGCTTTGCTAGTGAGTAAAAGCGAAGATGTAGTGTTAGGACACAACCTGACCATCCATACACCTCATGCAGTGTCAGCCTTACTGAATTCTGCCCAAACCAGACATGTCTCATCAGCACGGTTTACAAGGTGGGAATTAGCACTAATGGCCCCTGTAAACATCACCATAAAGAGATGTAGTGCACTAAATCCTGCAACGTATCTCCCAGGTGTGCCTGGACAGGCACAAAGGGTGGAGGATGAGAGTGATGGTGAAGGAGGATTTAGCACAGACACTGACACACATGATTGTATGGAATATCTGAACCAAACTTTCACTGCAAGACCCGACATTAGTGACAACCCACTGGAAGGCGTAGATTTTATTTTTTACACTGACGGTAGTTGCCAGTCTTAGATGACAAAGGTATCATAGAAGCTGAACCCCTGGGCCCACCGCACTCAGCACAAGTTGCTGAGCTGGTCGCCCTAAACCAGAGCGTGTGAATTGGCTAAGGGTAAATCAGCCAATATCTACACAGATTCTAGGTATGCCTTTGGAGTAGTGCATGATTTCGGGGCCCTATGGCGCCTCAGAAATTTCATGACGGCAGCTGGCACACCCGTGGCGCATGCGACCCACATAAAAAGACTTCTAACAGCGATACAGGAACCTGACAGAGTGGCTGTTATCAAGTGCAAAGCCCACACTTACAGTCAAGACCCAGTGTCACTTGGTAACAGCCGGGCAGACGAAGCTGCTAAATCAGCAGCCAGCACCCCCATGCAGACAGACATCACACAACTGATGGTATTCAATACCGTCAACACACAAAAATTAAGTGAAATGCAAAATTTGTGTTCTCCACAGGAAAAGGCAGTCTGGAGGTCAAAAGGATATGGCCAGGAGTCCTCGGGACTCTGGACAGATGGACAGGGTAAGCCAGTAGCCCCCAGAGCATACCTTCCAAGTTTAGCTGAGGCGGCACACGGTCTGACTCATCTAGGCAAGGAGGGTATGTGTAAGCTGGTGAGAGCCTACTGGTTTGCGCCTGGATTCTCTTCTCATGTGGGTAAGAGAGCAATGACATGTTTTACCTGCCTGAGGAAGAATATTGGAAAGTCAATACCTACAGAACCATCCCATATCCCGCCAACAGACTGCCCTTTTCAGGTAATACAAATTGATTTCATACAGTTGCCACCCTGCAGAAATTTAAAGTATGTGTTAGTTTGTATTGACGTATTTTCAAATTGGGTAGAAGCGTTCCCCGCTGCCACAAATACTGCTACGTTCACTGCAAAGAAGATCGTGCAGGAATTTGTGTGCAGATATGGTATCCCTAGGATAATTGAAAGCGATAGGGGTACCCATTTTACAGGTGAAGTCTTTTAGGTTATGTGCAAATTAATGGGAATTAATAGTAAGCTGCATACTCCGTACCGCCCACAGGCGAGTGCGAAGGTAGAAAGAGTAAACAGCACTATTAAGAACAAGCTGAGCAAAGTGATGGCTGAAACTGGATTGTTGGGGCCAGAAGCTTTGCCACTTGTATTGTACAGCATCAGAACCACTCCCAGGTCCCCCCTTAACCTATCACCCTTTGAGATTCTTTTTGGTTGACAACCCCATGTAATGATTGACCCCCAGGATGATTTGAAATGCAATAATGAAGTAACTGTAAAATATTTGGTTAAGATGAGCAAGCAGTTGAGGAATCAAAACAGCAATCTAAAGCTGGTGATTCCTGACCTACCAAACAGTAATTGTCATGACATTGAACCTGGGGATTATGTAATGATTCAAAATTTTCTACGCTCAGGTTGCCTTATTGACCGGTGGGAAGGACCGTACCAAGTCTTACTAACCAGCACAACAGCATTGAAGGTTGCCGAGAGAGAGACTTGGGTCCACTCGTCCCACTGTAAGAAGGTCGCTGACCCAGAGAAAGCCCGTGACAAAGAGCAGAGTGTGGAGGAAATCGTATCACTGGAGTGTCTGTTCCGGGAAGGTTGAGAGGCAGGACTGTTGTCACGGCACCTGAGCACAGAGAACTACAAGACCAGAGGCGGTTGTCGCACCAAATTTCTTTTTCCTTTTTATTATTTTCTCCATCTCCCATTACTCTCTTTTCCCCCTTCCTTGCTCCTTTTTCTCTCCCCTTAGCAAGATGGACTTACCCCAAGAGACTGCATTCCGGGTTTTCCTGTTGACCCTGTTGTTGACCAGAGCAGTCTGTTTCGGTGAGAGTACCAGAGAGGTCGAGAAAGGATCTGGAATGGGTTCTGATGGCAAGGACGGATTTGTAGAATTCCAAGAGCAACACATTCACCGAGCAAAGGCGAGTATCAGAAAACGATCTGGCAGTCAAGAAACTAGGAGGCACTGTGAAGGGTTATTGGCTGAGGAAAATTGTATTTGTAGAAACTGTGAAAACATAGTTGAGGACGGGTGCATCCAGAGATGTCAGTCCAGTCTTAACATCAACATGGACTGTCATCCATTGAGTGACTATCACTCATTAGTGAGTAAGGTTTTAAACCAAACAGAATGCTGGGTGTGCTCACAAGTACCTCAAGGGCAGAGCAAGTCAGGACTAGTACTGTATCCCTTAACAATAGATGAGGTACTTGAATTAAGGGGTGGGAGACCGGTGGACAAGAAATTTAATATTTCTAGGCCCCCTAGTTTGAAGCTCCACCAATATCATGTGGATAGATCCTTAGTATGTTTCAACATTTCCAATCCCCGAAAGCCGGGAAATTGGGAAGTGACATGGAATAACCAAACCATGGCATTTTCACACAGAGCCGATAGAATTCCTGTAGACACTGAACTTATACGCCAAATAGCCGACGGTGGGAGGTATTTTCGGTACAGGTATACCCTAGGAAGTAGGACCATGCGGGTTGGAGAAGTATCTCCAGGGTACTGTGCGCATATCATACAGCCTAATACGTGTACTGAACGGGTTCACTACGATCTGCCGGCGGCCAGCCTCCCGGCGACCAGCATACCGGCGCCGGGAGGCCGGCCGCCGGCTTACCGACAGTGTGGCGAGCGCAAATGAGCCCCTTGCGGGCTCGCTGCGCTCGCCACGCTAAGGAGAAGGTGGCGTGCTACGCACGCCACACTATTTTATTCTCCCTCCAGGGGGGTCGTGAACCCCCACGAGGGAGAATAAGTGTCGGTATGCCGGCTGTCGGGATCCCGGTGCCGGTATGATGGTCGCCGGGAGCCCGACCGCCGGCATACTGAAGACCACCTGTACTGAACAGATGAGAGAGTTAGGGATAGGATTTTTCACCTGGAAGGTTTGCAATATGGTGATGTCATATTCTGTCCCATGTGTTCTCCCTGATGATGCATATTTCATATGCGGGAGGAAGGCGTATAAGTGGCTTGCCCAAAACTCAGAGGGATTGTGTTACATTGGAAGAGTGTTGCCAGAAGTTATGACCATAACCCATAATAAGATGAAAGACGTTCACCGCAATGCTCAAGCTCCTTACACTCACACTCACTATGAACACATCATTAAGAGACACCTTATAGATAGGACAGAGCACGCAGCCTCTGATTTGATCCACGAATCCACCGGGATTAAATTCCTACTCGCGTTAGATATCACCCGTACCACCAGAGGAATTATAAATTTTAGGTATATTCATGTGCTAGCAAACCTGATAGATAATATCACCGAGATGTATGATGACACCTTCAGGTATACAGGGAGGGAATTGCAAGCTTACAAAACGGAACTGATCCAGCACAGGATGGTTCTCAATTATATCACAGCGGTGACAGGCGGGTACTGTGTCACCTTAGCAACTCAGTACGGTGTAAAGTGCTGCACGTACATTACAAACAGCACTGATGACCCAACCGAGGTCATAGATCAAAAGATGGACGATATCTTGCAATTGAAATGGGAGTTCCGAAACGACACACAACCTTACCCTTACTGCTGTGAGTAATGAACTGACCGGCTGGGTCTCATGGTTGAACCCACGCAATTGGTTCTCAGGTTTAGGAGAATGGGCTCAAAATGTTATTGTGAGTGTAGGAAAGTTTCTCCTTTGTATCCTGGGAGTCATTTAATGATTGGTTTGATATTTAGATGTGTTCGATTTTTAACGCGGCGCAAGCGCAGTACCAAACTGATGAGTTTGAGGAGCGGGGGCATTGTTACAACAACTGATTTAATTTATGACCCATCAATTGAGACAATGTTGTGATAAGACGTGACTCCACGATCCGTTTCTTTCACCCGTTTCTCCTTTGTTTCTCCCTCAAGCAAAAATACATCCATTCGGAAGAAACTTTGATGAACTATACATCCATTCGAAAAAGACTTTGATGGACATTCTAAAGACTTTTATGGACACTCTAAAGACTTTTATGGACACTGACTTTTATGGACACTCTAAAGACTTTGATTAACACCCACAGCAAGAATACACCCATCCGGACAAGACTTCAACCAACACCCAAGAATGATTGCACAAATGTTATGTGAATGTATTTGTGTTACGTGTCTTTTCTTCATCTCTACAACCTTCAGGTAGTATCACACATAGTCGACAGGTGATATCCACATATTAGCATTCACATATGTTCCCCCTCCATGTATCATCAACTAAATGTGCACCCCATTTGTTGGAACAAGAAGCCAAAAAGAGCTCGGTAGTGTTTGTTGGCCCACTTACAGACCCTTAA
Organism: Pseudophryne corroboree; assembly: GCF_028390025.1. Classification (NCBI taxonomy): domain Eukaryota; kingdom Metazoa; phylum Chordata; class Amphibia; order Anura; family Myobatrachidae; genus Pseudophryne; species Pseudophryne corroboree. Next base: position 782,415,536 of record NC_086445.1, on the reverse strand, counting down.
TACGGGATAAGAAGGATTTAATGTATACTTCGCAATACCCCGAAGCTTATCTAGAACATTTACGGCACGATGATACATGCCCCTCAGACATGGATTTCATACATACATGCTTTTACTATCCCACTAGGCCATACATTTCCCACCTACACCTCTCCTCTTACCATCCAATTATTTTATAGATATTGTATTGTATATTTTTCTGTTTAATGTTTAGATAGTGGCAGTTTTTATTGACTGCCAAAGGGTGGACTGTCAAAGTCGAAAAATATTGTAATACATATGCCTTGTACTAACCCCATGCACATGTCTGCTGCGCGTGCACTCGCTCTGCCGTGCGTGCGCATATCCGCAATTTGCGTAACAGAGCTTTCCACGGCCATGCGCCTCAGCGCGTGGTATGTGCATTTACGGTAGAGTTTGTGAGCGCATAGAGGGTTATTAGAACATTATGTATTTAACCCAAATAGTGTACATTGTAGATATAGTTCCCCTAGATCATGTCAGCGAGTATTATTATTTTTAACAGTTCCTGGACAGAGAGATTCGCCTTTACATGATAGGAAGGGTCAGGTAAAGGTTGGAGGGTGATGTCTAGTATCCAGCTGTAGGGTATTTTGAGGGTAACATTCCAGTGTTAGTTAGAGAAAGATCGCTTGTTCCTGCGTATAGTTATGTACAAAAGTAGAATATGAACATTAACTGTATTTACTGTATTTTATGTATGCGGCGGGAATCCAGAGGATACCACCCACAAGAGCAGTTGGGGAAAGACATCGCCCACCTATTCAAATCCACCTATGACCTTTTCTGTAATGTGGAGACACATCCCTGTGTCCAATGGACAATGATATTACAGTGACCATTGTATTGTGTATGCATGTTGTGTATAAAAAGACCATTGTTGCCTGGCCGGTCAGAAGACTCTAAACGCTATCTGTATGACCAGCGGAGGACCGAGCCGGGTTGCGCTTGCGAACATTCTCACGTATGTATATTCTCTGTAGCCATTATTCTGTTTAGATTTACTTGTTAGCCTGTAGTGTATGATTTGTATTGTTTTTACCTTTTGGAATTAATCCACTGAGGCCTTAGAACCCTGTGGTTGCAACTACAAATCAGAGTTGTGTTTTCACTTTCCTGCATGGGCTTTTAAAGTAGATTTATCTGTATAAGGTGTATAGCATTGATAAGGTGTACGCACTGCGGGTACTTTGTATCGCCAGCGCTACATAAGGTTTAAAGGTATAACATCATTGCAGTACTTTACTGTTAAGGGTTTAAAGTGTAAGCATATCATTACATTGTATCAGTAACAAAGTTTAAAGGTTATCAATTGTGTGTGCGCTCGCTGTGTGTACTCCGTACACTCAGCGCGGCGTGTGTACGCCAAGTGCGTGCCACGTGCAGGACTCTGTATGCAAATAGCGTACAAAGTGCGTAGCCCATGCATGCAGTCTAGCGGCCATAGCGGCACAACGGTAAAAGTGTATTTAGAGGTATAGCTTTGCGGTCTAAGATAATATCAACATTATCAGATAGTATACTTGACGACACCGAGGTAGGTAGAGCAGTGGCCTTCTGTACCGTACTCCTATATATTATATACTGGTGGTCAGCAAAATTATGCACTGTACGCCTACTATATACTACAATGCAGCACAGATATGGAGCGTTTTTCAGGCAGAGAACGTATAATACTGGTGGTCACTGGTCAGCAAAACTCTGCACTGTACTCCTCCTATATAATACTGCTGGTCCCCAGTCCCCACAATAAAGCAGTGTGAGCACAGATTTATGCAGCACACTGAGCACAGATATGGAGCATTTTTCAGGCAGAGAACGTATAATACTGGTGGTCACTGGTCAGCAGAACTCTGCACTGTACTCCTCCTATATAATACTGCTGGTCCCCAGTCCCCACAATATAGCAGTGTGAGCACAGATATATGCAGCACAATGAGCACAGATATGGAGCGTTTTTCAGGCAGAGAACGTATAATACTGGTGGTCACTGGTCAGCAAAACTCTGCACTATACTCCTCCTATAATACTGCTGGTCCCCAGAATAAAGATATTTGCAGCCCCCTGAAAGTTCTGAAACAAAGTGAGAGGACGCCAGCCACGTCCTCTCACTATCATTTCCAATGCACGAGTGAAAAATGGTGGCGACGCGCGGCTCCTTGTATAGAATCCGAATCTCTCGAGAATCCGACAACTGGATGATGACGTTCGGGCGCGCTCGGGTCAACCGAGCAATACTGGAGTTTCCGAGTATGCCTCGGACCCGTGTAAAATGGGTGAAGTTCGGGGGGGTTCGGATTCCGAGGAACCGAACCCGCTCATCACTAGATGGCATATCAGCGTTTCACAGCTGGGTTGTTGTTGATCTATGGCAGTCTCTTCCTGAGTGGCATCTATTATTGTCTATGTGTGTTTTGGTGTGCCATCACAAGAATGTCAAAACTTGAATTAGATCAACAAACAAACATTAAGGGGGAATCCAATTGTTTGAAAAGTTAGTTGGGTGCCTGTTTTTTCCTGTCTATTAGATAGGCAAAAACAGACACCAAACTGACTTTTCAAACAATTGAATACCACCCTAAATGTTAAACTTGGTAAGAGTCATTGGCGTTTCTATAATGGGTGCAATGGGTGCGGTGCACATGGGCCCCTGGGTCCAGGGGGAGCCCACACCGCACCCATTGTGCCCATTTTAATACTTTCCTTTCAAGAGTCCAGCACCAGGAGCTGTGATCGCACCGGAAATCACAGCCAAAATGGCCGTCACGCATGCCAAATTGGTCTTCGGATCATGGCAGGCACCATGTTTTTGGAGACCTGCGCATGCGCAGTAGACTCCAGCACAATGCCGGAGTCTATAGCGCCATGCAGAGGATGGGGCCCACCCAGAGATGCACACAGTCCCCCTCCTTTGTAGAAACGCCCCTGGTAAGAGTGGAAGCAAAATCATAGAGAGCTGTTATTGCAAGTTTTCGGGGGTAAAGCTATGAAGAAAACAGCAGTTTATAGGTGGGTTAAATGTTTTTCTGAGTTAAGAGAAAGTGTCCCTGACAATGAGAGATCAGGTCGGGCAGTGTGTGAAAATTGTCGACTGACTGTCAGGAGCATAGCAGAACAATGAACATCAACCAAGTTTCCTATTTGGAATTACTGAAAAGGCTGCGTGAAAAAGTTAGACGGAAATGACCCAAAGTTTTACCGACAACTGATGAATCTTGCATCACGACAGTGGCGGATTTAGGGGGGGGGCACCAAGGCACGTGCCCCCCCTGTCATTTTTAGTGTAGACTGACATGCGGACGAGTGTCCGCATGTCAGTCTGCGGTCTCGTTTCGTCCCCTGTTGTTAGGAGGGACACGGAGGGCACAGTGCGCGCCTCTCCTGTGTCCCTCCTGTGTCTCCGGCGGCCGCTGGTCTCATAAAGGAAGTGCCGTTCGTGAGCACTTCCTTTATTACAGTGGTGTGGATGTTTAGACAATAGATGTACAGGCGCTAACTCTATGTCCTAAATGTATGCTGTGGACTTCCCTTAATTGTTGTATTTCAAAGCGGTGTACAGTTCCTCCAGGGATTTTTCTCAAGGAAATCTTCTATCGGAATCAGCTCCAATGTTCCTCGAGTTCACGTGTAAAGAAAAATGAGAACCATATGGTGTAGTATGCAAAGATAATGGTCAAGAGTTATATGGAGAAATTCCTCTTCCCAAAAGTACACCCGAACAGTGGTATATTAGACAGAATCACTGGCCTAATTACCAGATTTTGTGGACTCAAAGAAACGTATAACAGTTATCCTTTCAGTTGGTTTCGGTGTGTACTCCACACAGACCGAACCTGGTGATTTGGTACTTCAGACCTCTCTCCCAGATATCCCCATAAATATGGCACAAAGGTAGAATTAGCCTAATTACCGGACTCAGATGTGAATTCAGCATATATCCTCGTCCTTTGTGTTGTTAATGGAACAAAATTCATCAACAGACCGACTCCAATGTACCATGGATTCACATAAATAAAAATATAAAAAACCGCATAGCATAATACGTTTTTTTATTTTTTGATTAAAGTTAAAAATAACTAGTGTAAAAATTCCATACTGGAATCCGAATGCAAAATATAAACAATTACCAGATGCAATTTGTATAATAAACAATGTAAACAATGTAAAAACTTAAAAGTCCACTTCTTAGACCAAGCTCATTGGGTGACTTAGGTAACAATAGAATTGGATCAATTACCAGAAACCCAGAGTATGAAAAACTCTGAGGGGTGAGGGGAAAGATGTACTTCCAGTTTGCGCTCCGGATCGCTCCCTGTACTCCTCACCTGTCCTGGCTGTTGAAAGCAAAGACCGTGTCACCGCAGTCGTCCCTCCACCAACGCGTTTCAACCCGCACTCGGGTCTTCCTCAAGGTGATGAGCCTGTCCCCTCCTCGTCCTGTATTTAAACTCCCTTCACCCAATTGGTGGCCATCCTTATCAGCGGAGACTCAGTTCAGCTGTGCATGTCCCTGCCCCTCCCACCCGTTACCATGGAGCCTAACTTCAAACTTCCGGTTGTGTGGGTACTAGAAAATGACTTCCTGTTTTCTAGTTCCCATGGTGATGGCTCTCTGTAGTCTCTGTGCTTCCGGCGCCGATGTCATCAATCCACTCTTTGTTTCCGGGCGGCGATTGTATCTGAGTTTCTTCTTTGCTTCTGTTCGCTTGCCGTAGTCCTCCGATTCGTCACTTCCGGTTTAGCTATCACTATGGTAACCGTCCCGTGTATTGAAAGTAGTTCTCTGTCTTTACTCGCGGTTTCCATGGAGACCATGCGGCGCTGCTTTCTCCTTCATAGTGTATAGCTGTCGGTTCCCGTTTCTTTAGGAATACCGTTCATTTAGCGAGCAGGTTGTCCTTTTTGTGGATTAATTCCGGCGCATATTTCTTCATTTAAACTGTAGTTCTTTTTCATGTGAATTTAACCCTCAAAAGCAAGATGAAAAATAAAAATTAAAATTAGGGTGGAGGGTACAATCTGACAACTGAGTCTATTCTTATATGTAGTGCATATAATCTATATGAAATATCAAGTCTGAAAATGCTGATCTATGAATCAAGTGTCCATGTGATTATATGGAGTCACAAGAACCACTTAAGTTCAAAGTCTAGGTTGAGTCCATGTGGTTTTAATGTGTCCAGTTCATAAATGAGTTTCATCTCCGCTTTGGCGAGTTGTGTACCTATACCCTTTTGCCGTATATGTCCCTCAATAAGTTTGATTCCGACAAACTGTTTAATGTGATTAGTTGAACAGTTATGTGTGTTTTTAAAATGATTTGACAGGGAGTGTGTCTCTAACAGTGACGTGCGGTGAGGTCAATGGCTGGTGAGGCACTGGCAAATAACAGTGTCGGAATTACACCAACGTACAGTGTATGAACTAGAGATGTGCACCGGAAATTTTTCAGGTTTTGTGTTTTGGTTTTGGGTTCGGTTCCGTGGCCGTGTTTTGGGTTCGAACGCGTTTTGGCAAAACCTCACCGAATTTTTTTTGTCGGATTCGGGTGTGTTTTGGATTCGGGTGTTTTTTTCAAAAAACTCTGAAAAACAGCTTAAATCATAGAATTTGGGGGTCATTTTGATCCCAAAGTATTATTAACCTCAATAACCATAATTTCCACTCATTTTCAGTCTATTCTGAACACCTCACACCTCACAATATTATTTTTAGTTCTAAAATTTGCACCGAGGTCGCTGGATGACTAAGCTCAGCGACCCAAGTGGCCGACACAAACACCTGGCCCATCTAGGAGTGGCACTGCAGTGTCACGCAGGATGGCCCTTCCAAAAAACACTCCCAAAACAGCACATGACGCAAATAAAAATGAAAGAAAAAAGAGGTGCAAGATGGAATTGTCCTTGGGCCCTCTCACCCACCCTTATGTTGTATAAACAGGACATGCACACTTTAACCAACCCATCATTTCAGTGACAGGGTCTGCCACACGACTGTGACTGAAATGACGGGTTGGTTTGGACCCCCACCAAAAAAGAAGCAATTAATCTCTCCTTGCACAAACTGGCTCTACAGAGGCAAGATGTCCACCTCATCATCATCCTCCGATTCATCACCGTGTACATCCCCCTCCTCACAGATTATCAATTCGTCCCCACTGGAATCCACCATCACAGCTCCCTGTGTACTTTGTGGAGGCAATTGCTGCTGGTGAATGTCTCCACGGAGGAATTGATTATAATTCATTTTAATGAACATCATCTTCTCCACATTTTCTGGAAGTAACCTCGTACGCCGATTGCTGACAAGGTGAGCGGCGGCACTAAACACTCTTTCGGAGTACACACTTGTGGGAGGGCAACTTAGGTAGAATAAAGCCAGTTTGTGCAAGAGCCTCCAAATTGCCTCTTTTTCCTGCCAGTATACGTACGGACTGTCTGACGTGCCTACTTGGATGCGGTCACTCATATAATCCTCCACCATTCTTTCAAAGGTGAGAGAATCATATGCAGTGACAGTAGACGACATGTCCGTAATCGTTGGCAGGTCCTTCAGTCCGGACCAGATGTCAGCATCAGCAGTCGCTCCAGACTGCCCTGCATCACCGCCAGCGGGTGGGCTCGGAATTCTGAGCCTTTTCCTCGCACCCCCAGTTGCGGGAGAATGTGAAGGAGGAGATGTTGACAGGTCGCGTTCCGCTTGACTTGACAATTTTCTCACCAGCAGTTCTTTGAACCCCTGCAGACTTGTGTCTGCCGGAAAGAGAGATACAACGTAGGTTTTAAATCTAGGATCGAGCACGGTGGCCAAAATGTAGTGCTCTGATTTCAACAGATTGACCACCCGTGAATCCTTGTTAAGCGAATTAAGGGCTCCATCCACAAGTCCCACATGCCTAGCGGAATCGCTCTGTGTTAGCTCCTCCTTCAATGTCTCCAGCTTCTTCTGCAAAAGCCTGATGAGGGGAATGACCTGACTCAGGCTGGTGGTGTCTGAACTGACTTCACGTGTGGCAAGTTCAAAAGGTTGCAGAACCTTGCACAACGTTGAAATCATTCTCCACTGCGCTTGAGACAGGTGCATTCCACCTCCTATATCGTGGTCAGTTGTATAGGCTTGAATGGCCTTTTGCTGCTCCTCCAACCTCTGAAGCATATAGAGGGATGAATTCCACCTCGTTACCACTTCTTGCTTCAGATGATGGCAGGGCATGTTCAGGCGTTTTTGGTGTTGCTCCAGTCTTCTGTACGTGGTGCCTGTACGCCGAAAGTGTCCCGCAATTCTTCTGGCCACCGACAGCATCTCTTGCACGCCCCTGTCGTTTTTTAAATAATTCTGCACCACCAAATTCAAGGTATGTGCAAAACATGGGACGTGCTGGAATTTGCCCAGATTTAATGCACACACAATATTGCTGGCGTTGTCCGATGCCACAAATCCACAGGAGAGTCCAATTGGGGTAAGCCATTCTGCGATGATCTTCCTCAGTTGCCGTAAGAGGTTTTCAGCTGTGTGCGTATTCTGGAAAGCGGTGATACAAAGCGTAGCCTGCCTAGGAAAGAGTTGGCGTTTGCGAGATGCTGCTACTGGTGCCGCCGCTGCTGTTCTTGCGGCGGGAGTCAATACATCTACCCAGTGGGCTGTCACAGTCATATAGTCCTGAGTCTGCCCTGCTCCACTTGTCCACATGTCCGTGGTTAAGTGGACATTGGGTACAACTGCATTTTTTAGGACACTGGTGAGTCTTTTTCTGAGGTCTGTGTACATTTTCGGTATCGCCTGCCTAGAGAAATGGAACCTAGATGGTATTTGGTACCGGGGACACAGTACCTCAAACAAGTCTATAGTTGGCTCTGCAGTAATGATGGATACCGGAACCACGTTTCTCACCGCCCAGGATGCCAAGGCCTCAGTTATCCACTTTGCAGCAGGATGACTGCTGTGATATTTCATCTTCCTCGCAAAGGATTGTTGGACAGTCAATTGCTTGGTGGAAGTAGTAAAAGTGGTCTTACGACTTCCCCTCTGGGATAACCATCGACTCCCAGCAGCAACAACAGCAGCGCCAGCAGCAGTAGGCGTTACACTCAAGGATGCATCGGAGGAATCCCAGGCAGGAGAGGACTCGTCAGAATTGCCAGTGACATGGCCTGCAGGACTATTGGCATTCCTGGGGAAGGAGGAAATTGACACTGAGGGAGTTGGTGGGGTGGTTTGCGTGAGCTTGGTTACAAGAGGAAGGGATTTACTGGTCAGTGGACTGCTTCCGCTGTCGCCCAAAGTTTTTGAACTTGTCACTGACTTATGATGAATGCGCTGCAGGTGACGTATAAGGGAGGATGTTCCGAGGTGGTTAACGTCCTTACCCCTACTTATTACAGCTTGACAAAGGCAACACACGGCTTGACACCTGTTGTCCGCATTTCTGTTGAAATACTTCCACACCGAAGAGCTGATTTTTTTGGTATTTTCACCAGGCATGTCAATGGCCATATTCCTCCCACGGACAACAGGTGTCTCCCCGGGTGCCTGACTTAAACAAACCACCTCACCATCAGAATCCTCCTTGTCAATTTCCTCCCCAGCGCCAGCAACACCCATATCCTCCTCATCCTGGTGTACTTCAACACTGACATCTTCAATCTGACTATCAGGAACTGGACTGCGGGTGCTCCTTCCAGCACTTGCAGGGGGCGTGCAAATGGTGGAAGGCGCATGCTCTTCACGTCCAGTGTTGGGAAGGTCAGGCATCGCAACCGACACAATTGGACTCTCCTTGTGGATTTGTGATTTCGAAGAACGCACAGTTCTTTGCTGTGCTTTTGCCAGCTTAAGTCTTTTCATTTTTCTAGCGAGAGGCTGAGTGCTTCCATCCTCATATGAAGCTGAACCACTAGCCATGAACATAGGCCAGGGCCTCAGCCGTTCCTTGCCACTCCGTGTGGTAAATGGCATATTGGCAAGTTTACGCTTCTCCTCCGACGATTTTATTTTAGATTTTTGAGTCCTTTTTTTACTGATATTTTGTGTTTTGGATTTGACATGCTCTGTACTATGACATTGGGCATCGGCCTTGGCAGACGACGTTGATGGAATGTCATCGTCTCGGCCATGACTAGTGGCAGCAGCTTCAGCACGAGGTGGAAGTGGATCTTGATCTTTCCCTATTTTTGGAACCTCAACATTTTTGTTCTCCATATTTTAATAGGCACAACTAAAAGGCACCTCATGTAAACAATGGAGATGGATGGATACTAGTATACTTATGGATGACGAGTGACTGACGACACAGAGGTAGCTACAGCCGTGGACTACCGTACTGCGTCTGCTAGTATAGAGATGATAATGATATAAAAAATATATATATATCACTACTGCAGGTATATATAATATAATGACGGACCTGCTGGACACTGTCAGCAGACTCCTACTACTAGTATGAAGAAGATAGGAAAAAAAAACCACCACAGGTAGGTATACAATTATGGACGAGCACTGACGACACAGAGGTAGCTACAGCCGTGGACTACCGTACTGCGTCTGCTAGTATAGAGATGATAATGATATAAAAAATATATATATATCACTACTGCAGGTATATATAATATAATGACGGACCTGCTGGACACTGTCAGCAGACTCCTAAACTACTAGTATGAAGAAGATAGAAAAAAAAACCCCACCACAGGTAGGTATACAATTATGGACGAGCACTGACGACACAGAGGTAGCTACAGCCATGGACTACCGTACTGCGTCTGCTAGTATAGAGATGATAATGATATAAAAAATATATATATATCACTACTGCAGGTATATATAATATAATGACGGACCTGCTGGACACTGTCAGCAGATTCCTAAACTACTAGTATGAAGAAGATAGAAAAAAAAACCCCACCACAGGTAGGTATACAATTATGGACGAGCACTGACGACACAGAGGTAGCCACAGCCGTGGACTACCGTACTGCGTCTGCTAATATAGAGATGATAAAGATGATAGAGATGAACAAAAAAAATATAACACTACTGCAGGTAAATATTTATATAATATAATGAATGACGGACCTGCTGGACACTGTCAGCAGAATGCGTTTATAGAATTAAAAAAAAAAACACCACAGGAGTGTTTGTTTAACTTTTTCAGGCAGACAATATACTGGTGGTCACTGGTCAGTCACACTGGCAGCAAAAGTGTGCACTGTACTCCTGCTATAACTGCACCCCAGTCTCCCCCACAATTCAGCTGTGTGAGCAGTGAGCACTCAGCACAGTCAGATATACATAGATGATATTATCATGCAGCACACTGAGGCTTAGCACAGATATGGTATGTGACTGTGTATCGTTTTTTTTCAGGCAGAGAACGGATTATATTAAATAATAAATAAAACTGGTGGTGGTCACTAGTAACTATCAGCAAAACTCTGCACTCTGAGTACACTTAATGCTCCCCAAAATTACTAAGTTAGTAGTAAATCAACTCAAGTGTCTCTATCTATTCTAACGGAGAGGACGCCAGCCACGTCCTCTCCCTATCAATCTCAATGCACGTGTGAAAATGGCGGCGACGCGCGGCTCCTTATATAGAATCCGAGTCTCGCGATAGAATCCGAGCCTCGCGAGAATCCGACAGCGGGATGATGACGTTCGGGCGCGCTCGGGTTAACCGAGCAAGGCGGGAAGATCCGAGTCTGCCTCGGATCCGTGTAAAAAGGCTGAAGTTCGGGGGGGTTCGGATTCCGAGTAACCGAACCCGCTCATCTCTAGTATGAACCCGATGGTTCTGTGGGCATTATATAAAGGTACAACAGTATCTACTGTATACAAAAGCTGTGCCTATGGAGGGCAATCCCAGGCGTATTTTTCAATCCCGGGGTACCCGGGATTGGCTAGGGTAAAAAAAGGAATAAGAAATACTCACTCTCCTCAGGTTCAGCTGTCGGCGAGTCTGGTCGGTGGTGCTGTCAGCAGGTTCGGGTGGCAGTGCTGTCAGCAAGTCTGGGCTGCAGGCGGTGGGTGACTTCTAACATCACTATGCAGTGCGCACAAATGGGGGCAGGGGGAGCTGGGCAGCATCTGAGCCATATGCTGTACCAGCTCAGACACTGCCCAGCATTAAATAAAAGCATTGGCCTGAATCCCGTTATTGGAAGCTCATACCACATGGTATGAGCCGAAATTCACATTATAACCCACAGAATGAGCCAAAACTCACATTATACCACATGGTATGAGCCGAAATTCACATTATACCACATGGTATGAGCCAAAATTCACATTATACCACATGGTATGAGCCAAAATTCACATTATACCACACGGTATGAGCCAAAATTCACATTATAGCACACGGTATGAGCCGAAATTCACATTCTAGCACACGGAATGAGCCGAAATTCATATTATAGCACACAGAATGAGCCGAAATTCATATTGTAGCACACGGTGTGAGCCAAAATTCACATTATAGCACAGAATGAGCCGAAATTCACATTATACCACATGGTATGAGCCAAAATTCACATTATAGCACAAAGAATGAGCCGAAATTCACATTATAGCACACGGTAAGAGCCGAAATTCACATTATAGCACACGGAATGAGCCGAAATTCATATTATAGCACACGGTATGAGACGAAATTCACATTTGAGCACACGGTATGAGCCGAAATTCACACTATGCCACATGGAATGAGACAAAATTCAGGGAGAGTGACAGCAGGGACATAGGGACAGGAAGAGTGACAGAGAGAGAGAAAGCAAGGGCATGCAGCAGGGTTCATCTCTGCACATGCTGAGGGCCGCCCAGCATATGTTTGGCCTCCTCCCAATGCGTCCGCAATTTAATTGCGGACGCATCAGATCTAGGGTGACGTCACGCAGCCGTCCCGAAAATGGTCCCGGTCCACCCCCGTTCGCCTCATTGCTGCTCCAAACGCTCGCCGCTGTTAATCACACGGCATTGTGTATACCTGAGCAGCCACTGTGCAGTCGCTGCGCATGTGCAATTTGTGCCATGAGCAAACTGCGCTGCGAACCGCTATTGCGGCCGGGTCTGAATGACCCCCTATATTTTTTACATTTACATCATACTGGATGGGGAACAACTAGATATATAAACATAGACTATAATTAAAACTTACTGTAGACGTGCATCCAGGAAGACAGTGGGCTGCAGGGGACGTCAGACAACTGAGCATCCATAAACGAGATTCATCTCTGGAAGCAGCAGGGAGTCTTGGATAGTGGAGGGAGGGGAAGTGGAGATCAGAGGGCGCAGCAGCTACAGGACACAGAGCTGCACAAGCCGCAAGTCTTTGGGGAAAGGGGCGGAGCCTAATGTCAAGTGGGCGGGGCTTAAATCTCGGCTGTGGAATGCAGCATGAAAATGCTAGACACCCCCCTGCATGTGACACAGAGGAGGGGCCAGTGTGTGAGCACCCTCATCTCTCCTGTCACACTGGCTGTTGCCACACACTCAGCCTCCTCCTGCACTCCGGGACTCGCACTGTACAGCTGGCCTGTTTCCCACCATAGCAGGCAGAAACAATGTGTAAGCTATATATGAGAACCGAGTATCAACACTGTGACAGCTGGCTGCAGTCACAGCTCAGCACTGCCCAATCACATCTGCTTCCCTGACAGGGGCGTGCCTTGATGTGGGCTGAAGGCACGTCCCTGTCACTGAGAGGCAGATGTGCTAGTGCCGCTTTGCCTCATTTTTTTCAATGGGCTTTTCCAGCCTGCAGCTTGGCCCCGCCTCCTGCCCGCCCCCAGCCTTAGCTAGCTTTGGGTTATCAGCGTGAGGCACGGCTCTCGCTGCCTCCCATCAACTCTTGGTTGTGTTTTCTCAGCAGAAATAGTACTAAAAAATACAAAGCAGAAATCTATAACACAGAATCTGTGTTATAAATAGCTTCTTTGTATTATTTTAATCTCTATGACAGGGGAGGCACTGCCTCCCCTGCCTCCCCTGACTGCACGTCCCTGGTCTCTAATCCCTTCCTTATGTTACGGAGATGCTCCCCCAAACGGGTTTTCAATGGCCTAGTGGTCCTACCCACATAGAATAGATTGCAAGAGCATTCAATTGCATATACTATGTTGCAGCTGTTACATGTAATGAATTCGTCGATTCGGTGCTGAGTCCCATTGATTTTCACCTCTTCTATTTTCCTCTGGTCGCTCTTTATGTTCCTGCATCCCAAACATGTACCGCATCGATGAAATCCTTTGGTGCGGATACTTCTTTTGATTTGTGGACCAGAGTGTAAACTTCTCACCAATTTGGTACCCAAATTAGCTGCTCTTTTGTAGATGAAGACCGGTTTCTCCGGTATTGCTACTCCCAATACTGGGTCCTTTTTCAAAATCTCCCAATGTTTCCGGAAGGTTTTTTCCACTGCTTTATGCTGTGCTGTATAGCTCGTAATGAATGCCCATTGGAATTTGGTCTGTTCTTGTTGTCCATCGTCAATTTGATTTTCCAATAATGTGTTCCTAGGGACGACAGAACCACAAGGACAAGATTAGAGGACACATACACCAATTATAACGGAAGAAATTTCAACAATAGATTTGCTCCCCTAGCCAACTACAGGGAAAGATCTCCTTTTTTAGGGATACGAGACAGAAGACCCCCATACAGGGCCTAAAAACAATAAGGAACAAAACCAAAAGAGGGAAAAGAGGAGGAGTTGAGAATAAAAAGATTAAACAAAAAATGAGGAGGAACCAACATAAAAGGACTCGAGGTAACATTATCCCCATAGAACACGGGACAGCACAGGAGATCCCCAATAAAGGAAAAGTTGAGAGTGTGAAAATCTTCAACATCAGCAAACACGTGTTAACAGAGGTTGAGACCGGCCTGTTGGGTAAAGGACTTAAATATGCACCGACTGCTACTATAAACAAATTCACGTTGTTTGTAGATATTAATAAATACATACGAAAATTGTGCATAAGAAAATTCTTCTTATTAAAAGAGGGGGAATCAACGGATACAGACAACAAGCAGGTCAGCACCTTCAGGCCGAAGTCCATTTTTTATCCCACCCATATAAAGGGAAGTCATATTGACACCTTTTATACCATGGTACATGATGATATTAAAAAAATTGAAAACAAAGGAGTAAAGCAGAATTTATCCAATAGAGAACGGAAAGCCCTTAAAGAACTCCAATCCAACACTGATCTAGTTATCAAGCCGGCCGATAAGGGGGGCGGAGTGGTCTTGATGGATAAAAGTTGGTATGAGGGGGAAGTACTACGGCAATTAAATGACGGGACTACTTACCAAAAATTGAGATGTGACCCCACGAAAAGGATCATGGGAGAATTGCAAAATCTAATTCATAATTACCAACAGAAGGGAATATTGGAAGAGGGAGAGGCAAAATTCCTATGGAACCCGGAACCCACAACACCAGTGATTTATGTTCTCTCAAAAATACATAAAGATCCCTTACAGCCACCAGGGAGACCAATAGTGGCAGGTATTAATTCCATTTCCGCCAACCTTTCTGAGTATATAGACCATCACCTCCAACCTCTAGTACTCACGAATAAATCCCATATAAAGGATACGAGAGATATACTCCAGCTATTATCCAAAGTCTCATGGAAGGAAGAATGGATTTTGGTCACAGGAGATGTTAAATCCCTTTATACGATAATAGACCACACGTCAGGGGTGTCGGCAGTTGGAAAATTCCTGGAGTGCAGTGATATGGAGAAAGGATTACAGGACCTCATCATTGAAGGTATTACCTTCATTCTCAACAACAACTACTTCATGTTTATGGGAGATTTCTTCCTACAGAAGGTAGGCACAGCGATGGGCACCAGGTTCGCCCCAAGCTATGCCAATATATTCATGGGCCAATGGGAATTGGACCATATATGGAACAACAACCCATTTGGGGCGGACCTGGTGACCTGGGTTCGCTACATTGATGATGTGCTTTTCATTTGGAGAGGGGGCAAAGATCGTCTCGACGAATTTCTAGAATATCTGAACACCAATGTGCTGAATATACAGTTCACTTTTGATATCAGTTCACTATCAGTGAATTTTCTAGATCTCACTATCTACATTGAAAGTGGGGTAACAAAAACGAGGACGTACACAAAACCGACGGACTCCCAAGCCTACATCCACTCTACCAGTTGTCATCATAGCAATTGGCTCAGTTCCATACCATGTGGACAACTGAAACGAATTAGACGCAATTGCACAGATGACACTGTTTATCACCAACAAGCAGAGACACTGATACAGAAATTCACTAAAAGTGGTTATGCTCCGAGTGCCATAGAAAAAGCAGTCGATAAAGTGAAGATCATCCCTAGGAACACATTATTGGAAAATCAAATTGACGATGGACAACAAGAACAGACCAAATTCCAATGGGCATTCATTACGAGCTATACAGCACAGCATAAAGCAGTGGAAAAAACCTTCCGGAAACATTGGGAGATTTTGAAAAAGGACCCAGTATTGGGAGGAGCAATACCGGAGAAACCGGTCTTCATCTACAAAAGAGCAGCTAATTTGGGTACCAAATTGGTGAGAAGTTTACACTCTGGTCCACAAATCAAAAGAAGTATCCGCACCAAAGGATTTCATCGATGCGGTACATGTTTGGGATGCAGGAACATAAAGAGCGACCAGAGGAAAATAGAAGAGGTGAAAATCAATGGGACTCAGCACCGAATCGACGAATTCATTACATGTAACAGCTGCAACATAGTATATGCAATTGAATGCTCTTGCAATCTATTCTATGTGGGTAGGACCACTAGGCCATTGAAAACCCGTTTGGGGGAGCATCTCCGTAACATAAGGAAGGGATTAGAGACACACTCCCTGTCAAATCATTTTAAAAACACACATAACTGTTCAACTAATCACATTAAACAGTTTGTCGGAATCAAACTTATTGAGGGACATATACGGCAAAAGGGTATAGGTACACAACTCGCCAAAGCGGAGATGAAACTCATTTATGAACTGGACACATTAAAACCACATGGACTCAACCTAGACTTTGAACTTAAGTGGTTCTTGTGACTCCATATAATCACATGGACACTTGATTCATAGATCAGCATTTTCAGACTTGATATTTCATATAGATTATATGCACTACATATAAGAATAGACTCAGTTGTCAGATTGTACCCTCCACCCTAATTTTAATTTTTATTTTTCATCTTGCTTTTGAGGGTTAAATTCACATGAAAAAGAACTACAGTTTAAATGAAGAAATATGCGCCGGAATTAATCCACAAAAAGGACAACCTGCTCGCTAAATGAACGGTATTCCTAAAGAAACGGGAACCGACAGCTATACACTATGAAGGAGAAAGCAGCGCCGCATGGTCTCCATGGAAACCGCGAGTAAAGACAGAGAACTACTTTCAATACACGGGACGGTTACCATAGTGATAGCTAAACCGGAAGTGACGAATCGGAGGACTACGGCAAGCGAACAGAAGCAAAGAAGAAACTCAGATACAATCGCCGCCCGGAAACAAAGAGTGGATTGATGACATCGGCGCCGGAAGCACAGAGACTACAGAGAGCCATCACCATGGGAACTAGAAAACAGGAAGTCATTTTCTAGTACCCACACAACCGGAAGTTTGAAGTTAGGCTCCATGGTAACGGGTGGGAGGGGCAGGGACATGCACAGCTGAACTGAGTCTCCGCTGATAAGGATGGCCACCAATTGGGTGAAGGGAGTTTAAATACAGGACGAGGAGGGGACAGGCTCATCACCTTGAGGAAGACCCGCAACCCGCACTGGGTTGAAACGCGTTGGTGGAGGGACGACTGCGGTGACACGGTCTTTGCTTTCAACAGCCAGGACAGGTGAGGAGTACAGGGAGCGATCCGGAGCGCAAACTGGAAGTACATCTTTCCCCTCACCCCTCAGAGTTTTTCATACTCTGGGTTTCTGGTAATTGATCCAATTCTATTGTTACCTAAGTCACCCAATGAGCTTGGTCTAAGAAGTGGACTTTTAAGTTTTTACATTGTTTACATTGTTTATTATACAAATTGCATCTGGTAATTGTTTATATTTTGCATTCGGATTCCAGTATGGAATTTTTACACTAGTTATTTTTAACTTTAATCAAAAAATAAAAAAACGTATTATGCTATGCGGTTTTTTATATTTTTATTTATGTGAATCCATGGTACATTGGAGTCGGTCTGTTGATGAATTTTGTTCCATTAACAACACAAAGGACGAGGATATATGCTGAATTCACATCTGAGTCCGGTAATTAGGCTAATTCTACCTTTGTGCCATATTTATGGGGATATCTGGGAGAGAGGTCTGAAGTACCAAATCACCAGGTTCGGTCTGTGTGGAGTACACACCGAAACCAACTGAAAGGATAACTGTTATACGTTTCTTTGAGTCCACAAAATCTGGTAATTAGGCCAGTGATTCTGTCTAATATACCACTGTTCGGGTGTACTTTTGGGAAGAGGAATTTCTCCATATAACTCTTGACCATTATCTTTGCATACTACACCATATGGTTCTCATTTTTCTTTACACGTGAACTCGAGGAACATTGGAGCTGATTCCGATAGAAGATTTCCTTGAGAAAAATCCCTGGAGGAACTGTACACCGCTTTGAAATACAACAATTAAGGGAAGTCCACAGCATACATTTAGGACATAGAGTTAGCGCCTGTACATCTATTGTCTAAACATCCACACAATTCTAAACCCAGGGGTCTTGGAGGGATTCCCCCATCAGTCAATAGAGACGGGCTGCTGACATTAAGCGCTCACTAGGACATTCCAAAATCCAAAACCCACCCTTTATTACAGTGACCCGCGGCCGCCGGAGAACCAGGAGGGACACAGGGAGGCGTGCACTGTGCCCTCCGTGTCCCTCCTAACAGCAGGGGAGCGGGGGGAGCAGCGGCGGCGGCGGAGGAAGGGGGGGGGGGGACGCACTGGGGGGGAATATCTGGCACTGGGGGCATATTTGCAGGGAGGGGGGGGGGGGCGAATATCTGGCACTGGGGACATATATGGCACTG
The DNA here is from genome assembly GCF_028390025.1 of Pseudophryne corroboree. Taxonomy (NCBI): domain Eukaryota; kingdom Metazoa; phylum Chordata; class Amphibia; order Anura; family Myobatrachidae; genus Pseudophryne; species Pseudophryne corroboree. Next base: position 782,397,434 of record NC_086445.1, on the reverse strand, counting down.
GGGGGAATATCTGGCACTGGGGGCATATCTGGCACTGGGGGGAGGATATCTGGCACTGGGGGCATATATGGCACTGGGGGGGGGGATATCTGGCACTGGGGGGAATAACTGGCAGGGAAGGGATATCTGGCACTGGGGCATTGTCTGGCACTGGGGGCATATGTGGCACTGGGGGGGGATATCTGGCACTGGGGCATATGTGGCAATGGGGGCATATATAGCACTGGGGGCATATGTGGCACTGTCGGGGAATATCTGGCACTGGGGGTATATGTGTACCTGGCACATGGGAGGGGGGCTATATTTGGCACTGGGGGCATGTGAGTACCTGGCACCGTGGGGGAATATCTGGCACTGGGGACACATGTGGCACTGGGAGCACAGCCCTAGCAACAAGGACTACCTCCTAGCAACGAGCATGACACCCAGTGCATGAAACCCCTGGCAACGAGCATGACACCCAGTGCATGAAACCCCTGGCAACGAGCATGACACCCAGTGCATGAAACCCCTGGCAACGAGCATGACACCCAGTGCATGAAACCCCTGGCAACGAGCATGACACCCTGAGCATGAAAACCCCTGGCACCGTGCATGGAACCAAGAGCATGAAACCCCTGGCAACGAGCATGACACCCAGTGCATGAAACCCCTGACAACGAGCAGGTATTTGAAAAGTAATTAGAAGCCTTACTGTAGGACTTAATGTGTAATGGGCATTACGGTGTGTGGCATAATGTATCACGGACATTGCGGTGTGTGTCATAATGTGTCGCAGGCATTACGGTGTATGGTATACTCTATCGCTGGCATTGTGATATGTGGTATAATGTCTCAGGGTCATTGCAGTGTGTGGCATAATGTATCACGGACATTGCGGTGTGTGTCATAATGTGTCAGGCATTACGGTGTGTGGTATACTATATCACAGGCATTGTGGTATGTGGTATAATGTCTCAGGGTTATTACAGTGTGGCATAATATATAACGGGCATTGCGGTGTGTGGCATAGGGTATAACGGGCATTGCGGTATGTGTCACAGGCATTACGGTGTATGGTATACTATATCACGGGCATTGTGGTATAATGTCTCAAGGTCATTGCAGTGTGTGGCATAATGTGTCCCAGACATTGTATGTGCTATAATGTATCAGGGGCAGTGCAGTGTGTAGCATAATGTATAACGGGCATTGCGATTCCTGTCATAATGTGTCACAGGCATTACGGTGTGTGGCATAATGTGTCTGGGGCATTACAGTGTGTGCATATTGTGTCATGTGCATTATTGTGTGTGGAATAATGTCTAAGGGCCATTGCAGTATGTGGAATAATGTATACTGGGCATTACTATAAGGAGGAAAAATGACAAATAATGTAAGGGGCATGAATCAGGATTATTTTTCTTTTCTGTGGTGGCCAACGTCTGGGCGTGCAGGTTGCAAAACTGGGGTATAAGGTAGTCTTTTCCTGCAATACCACGCCCATTCCAACGAAGCCACGCCCATTCCAACGAAGCCACGTCCCTTATGGTGCCCCCCCTGTAATTTTTTTCTGGATCCGCCCCTGCATCACGACAATGCACATGCTCACAGGGCACTGTCTGAGAGGGAGTTTTTAGTAAACAAATAACCCTCCCTATTCACTGGATCTAGCCATCAATTACTTTTTTATGTTATCAAAGATAAAGGAAATATTGAAAGAAAGGCATTTTAATGACATTGATGACATCAGGAGTAATACGACTGCAGCACTGAAGGCTATTCCACAGATCCAGTGGCAAAACTGTTTTAAAGGATGGACTAGGTGCTGGCTTCGGTGCACAGCTTCCCAAGGTAAGTGCTATGAAGGCGACCACATTAATATTCATCAATGAGGTATGTAGCACATTTACTGCAATGAATTTGCAAACTTAATTGTCAGACCTGACATATCTATGCTTCCCCCTCCCCCCTCCTAATTGAAAATGCTATTAGGTAATGCAGTCAATGAGTGAGGTTGAGGGGGGATAATAATGAATATTTTAGGCTTGGGCTTGGAACTTGAGACAATCAGTAAGCCTGGATCAGTTATATAAAATGCAGTCTGTGAGTGAGGGTGTAATAATGGGGTATGGGGACCTGTTACATTCAGTGAGGGAAGCAATGATCTAAAATGCAGTAACTGAGTGGTGTAATAATGAAATTTAGAGTTGAGGGAACATGGTGCAATCAGTGAAGGGGGAAAGTAAAATACTTTACTAGAATATAAGGAGGAATAACAGCAAATAATGTAAGGAGCATAAATCAGAAATGTACGTATAATGCTATGTTTTAGGGAGGGGCCCCTAAATCATATCTTGCTTAGGGCCCCATGAGGTGTAAATCCACCTCTGCCACTCTTCACTTCTCTTCTTTCTCAGAGAGGAAGAGAATACTCCAGTGCACTGCTGCTGTGATCACAAATAGTGTTTTACTATATCAGCAGGGAGCTCAATGAAAGGTAAGCAGGACTTGGTTAGCAGGTAGTCAGAGCCTTTCAGTTGAGATGCTATAATGGCCCCTTTTACCTAGAGATGAGAGGATTTGGATTGACTTGGATATCAAAAATTGCATCTTATTAGCTATTGGCTCTCACGTGTTTTGAATAGCCAAAAAGATTATTTTGGATAAATCCGAACATGCGCTAGTTTGGCAAAAGAAAACGAATAAATACAAACCTGCGCATCTCAACTTTTATCTATAGTAATTCTTCAGATGGAGAAGAGTTCAGAAACAGAAAAGGCAAGGCCATGTCAAGGAGGAGATAATAAAGGACCAAATCAAAAGTGACTGAATCTACTCTGGACAGTTGGTATTTGGCAGCCCAGTGCAGTTCTTTCTTCTCCTCTGCTGTGCCCTTCGCCATCTTTAAAAATGTCAGTTATATGCAAACCTACAGTAACTTCAATAATATATTACAGTATATATTACCATATTGTTTTCTACAAGTAGGTAAATAAGGTTATATCATTTTGTATATGGTCTAAATTTAATATAATATTTTGCATTCATTTAAAATGTAGAAATGTGAAATGTCATAAATATTATTAACTAATACAGTCATTAGAAATGTAAATGAGAATGAAGAGGCTTGCATACAGTATTTCAGTTTTGGCAACACATCTTTCACTGAATTGTGAGTTTTAGCAACATATCCTTGATAGGCTGATAAAGAACCCAGACATTACAGCATTTTAGTGGTCTGTACATATTGGTTCCTGCTAGTAAGATTAAAGGAGATGTTATATTTTAAATACCACTGACGTAAGAAATCCCACTTAATATCAACCACTGTAGAGGATTCAGTTAGCACATTTTCTACAAATGCTAGTACACTTATGTACAGGTAGGTTATATTTTGAATATCACAATATAGTAGCATTAGTCACTTAGCACTATGTACATTCTATTAATAAACATTTAGTACACTTGCTGGCCCTGGTAGTGTAAACCAGTGACATATCTATAATGGCTGCAGTGTGTGCAGTGCACCCAGTCCCTTCGGGTCCCGGGGGGGCACTAATTGCACACGCTGGACCCATTTCTTCAGTACTTACCTCTCCAGAGTTCTGCATCTGCTGCAGCAGCTGTGTAAAATTCCCTACTGTTAATACGCAAAATCCCAGGAAATTGGCCGTCGCAACGGTTTCCCAGTGTTTTGTGCATGCACAGTAGGGGAATTGACAGGCAATGACCGCTACACCATTTTCCCGGAGTCCTGTGCATGCGCAGTAGACACTATTACATACCTAGAGTGCTGCCACTCAGAGACTATGCTGTCTGCTAGAGAGAGAGGAGGGGACCTGGATGGAGAATGCACATGGGCCCCCTCCTCTCTTAATATGCCCCGGGTGTAAGTGTAAAGTTGATAGTGATGACTGCTATGCTGTTAATGAAGACTGTGTCTGACTGGTCAAAAATTTGAAAAACACACCCATTTATTAAATACTGTACATGAAAACAGCATGAAAAGCATTTAATGCACTTTACACGGCAAGTAACCCTCATTTTAAGAACTCAAGATTGATTCATGCACAACTGGGGAAGGAAAAGACTGCACATACTGTAAATGTGTTAAGTGTTGAAATGAAAAAAATTGCATCTACTTCATGGAGCAATTCACATACTTCAAATCACTTGGGTACTTATTAGCTGCACAGTCTGGTCATTAAATTCAATATATTTCCATTGCGTATTGCGCTTTTTAGCATTTTCTATACTGCCTGAGTAGAAGTTTGACTTTTAGTCACAATCCAGTCTTATGTCAGCCAGGTATGACAAGGGGTGGGAGTCACAGATTGAATTTGTAGATGTGACTGCCTGTGAATAGGTCGCAAAAACACGATTTTTTAAAGAAATCTGCATTTGTTTTAAGACTGCCTTTGAATATGGCCCATTGTTGTTATATTGCCCCTTTAATCTAAGACATGTACTTTTCTATTAGTTTGTGGTTTTAAGAACACAGTTACAGCTTGTATCCTCTTTGGCGATGGGTTATCTATGCTTGTACAGGGTGAAACAAAAAACTTCCCAGATTTTAAAGGTTAACAAAAAAAGCATGGTAAATGTTATTCATCATTTTAGTACTTAATCTAAAAGTGCATGGAATACAGTATAAATGATATTTGAAGTCACTTTACTCAAAAGATTATACTTTAAGGCACTGCATACATTTTGAGCTGTCATATGATTAAATAAAATAACCTAATAATACTGATTTCACCATAAGACTATTGCAATCACCTAGAATATATAATTGATGTTTAGGTGTTTTAAGTGTACTTAAATACTCAGCAAAAACAAAATTGTTTTCAAGGAAGTTATATTTCAGCGATGTATGGTTACAAGTTTTGCACAAGTTTAGTAACTAATTGTTGCAATGGTTTGCGTTAGAGAATAAACAAGTCAATGGATTGGAGAAGGCAGAATTATTATTATAATTATTATTATTATAATATCAATCGTTGATTTTTGAGGTTGCAGATGATAACCAGGCATACAAAACAAAACTCATTAAAGAAACCAACAGAGAAATTAATATTCAAACTTTGCTTGTAAAAAGCTTTGTAATTATGAGGATTTTATAAGAATGGCATGCAGAAGAGATGTATTATTACAGATTGTACTGAATTTAAGCAGTAGGGTTAAAATGTTAATGTTATACAGTATAAGAGTGAATGTAAATGTTATACAGTATAAGAGTGTTGAAGTAGTTAGTGTTGACAGTGCACTTGTCATCCATGGATTGTATTGTGACAAATCCTCATAAATTTATTTGTTTGACAATTTCTTATGTTAATATGGATCAAATGCCCCAGCCCAGGGCCATTGCAAAGGTTTTAGGTGCCATAGGCAAAACTTTAGCCTACTGCCACTTCTAGCCCATTACTTACTTTACAGCCCCTGAGATTCTTGTCTTTTCTATTGCCTACTTCTGGCTGGCTGGTTGACAAGGTTGACATCCATACATAATCAATAGTGTTGTCATATTCCACTGCTGTCCAGGAATAATGCAGAGTTTACCAAATGTTAAGTTTCGGTATAAAAAGTAGAAAAAGATCTACAGTAGTTGCCATAACCCAACAGCAGAATTTTTTTGATGATTTATTTAAGTTATTTTTGGCAGATTTCAAAGCAGTGGTTTTATTAAACCACATTGTTAAATCAGCAGAAACCCTCTATTTACAGCAACAAAAATACAAACATAGAAAGAATGGTACAGTAGTTTGAAAAATCGCTACTTGATAATTTAGGTCCTTTGTCTTTTGTATTATGCATTTGCATAAAGGCATCGTGTAATGACTGTATAACTGTATAATCTCCAGCAGCTTTTCATTCACATGCTGATCTATGAATCAGCTCAGAATTTCCCAAACTCTGCCATTACAGTCCAGGTTTTAAGGATATCCATGCTTGAGTACAGATGGCTTAATTAGTACCTCAGTCAATTTGATTTAATCATCTGGACTCAAGCATTGATATCTTAAAAACCTGGACTGTAATGGCAAAGTGATCAGCTCCTCCCTCATATTCCCATATATCCACAAGCTCATCTCTCACATGACATCTTGTCCAGCAGCATTTATGTACAGATGTCCTTATGTCCAACAGCTTTTCCCTTACATTTTCCCTCTGGCAACCAGCTTTTCCTTCACACGACACACCTAACCGTTTGCTTTTTCCTTCTCTCTATATTTACCCACTAGCTTGTATCACACATGACTCCTGTCCAACAGCTTTTCTCACATATACCATAACACTTTTGTCCCTCTCATCCCCCCCTGCACACAAACTTTGGAAAAATGTACTCCTCTGCCCACCAGCTTTTCCTTTATGTATAGGCTGTCATAATATCCCCTAAATACAGAACACCTATGATTTACACAGGTTTTTTGGTAGGGTAAATTCAAGCCTGCATTTCACCTGGTTTTAATCAGCCACAGAACATGTCTAAATTACAGGTATCCTGAATAAAAAGGGATACTATGGAAAAACTACTTACAGTATGTAATATATAAGTTATCTTACCTGCTACTTCTGTAAACTAGATTCTCTCCCAAATGCCTCTAGTCACATGACATTGAGACCATGACAGAGCAGGAGGAAGGACCACCTCATCACTGTAGTCCATACTTGCCTACCTGACCCTCTCCATGAGGGAGAACATGCTCTGTTCCTGGACATTCCTGGTAATGTATGATTGCCATCACCTGTGGTGAGCTAGTTAATTGATAAGAAAGGTGTTTCGCCACAGGTGATGGCAATCATACATTACCAGGAAAGTCCAGGAATAGAGCATTTTCTCCCTCATGGAGAGGGTCAGGTAGACAAGTATGAATTAAATATAGACACATCACCATCTTTTTTGAGGTATATCATTTACAGATACTAGAGGATTGATGAAAAATTTCACAATGATGATAATAACACACAACAGCACTATCTATCAGCTTCTGATTGGCTACTTCTATATTAAACTTTACAGCTGATATTGCTTAAATCATTAGTAATGCAAATATATTATATTGCATTATAGCCATATATTTGTATCCTTTATTTTTCATATCCATTTGGACTGTGGCAGGAAAGAAGATTTTCTTTTGATTTTTGAAGGAATAAATAATGGATGTGTTTTATATTGAAAATACTAGTTTTGCATTTATTAATAACTGTCAATACACTAGTGTCTCTTAAGTATGTTATACAGTATGTCATATATATATTGTAAGCAAATGGGGTGTGATGTGACTTTAGTATTTAATATTAATACTGTAGAGCTGCATCTGTATGCTGTCAATATGCATAAGTATATACACTTGTATAAATGAATACAGCTCTTATTGAGGCCCTGACCGTGAATGTGAAAATGATTGCTAAACTTACAGAAATTAAACATATGTTAATTCAGAATGCAGTTCCCTTTCTTATATAGCTACATTTTATTGCATGGTTTAATATCAACACTTTTTCCCAAACAAGACAGGATATGTGCAATTACTATTCTAGATGAAATCACTAATTCAGTATGTAATTTTTCAACTGATTGCTAATTATTCACTAATGACTTAGATTGTGTAAGATGTGAGACATCTGAAAGTCATTTTCTTAAGTTGTAATAAGCAGTGGTGTGCTTATTATCTACAGCCTTCTGTCATTTTCCATAACATTTAGTTGTCTATTTTAACTTACCATATATATTGTTACTCATGAATGTTAAACTATACCCACTGTATGGCAACATATGAATAAAACATTCAATATTATATTACAGTATGTATCATGTATTGTCAATCTTTATTTCTGTATAGTATAGGACTAATTTGGTTAAAAAAAAATTATAATGGTATTTTGGACCATCATTCGCTGATATGCTAGCCGTTGTGGCTGGTGCTACAGGTTTTTCTCCCTAACATCTGTCATCCCCTATTAGTTGTCTCTCTGTCTCTCTCTTACTGTCTCAGCTGTGCAGCACTTACTGTGTAACCTCCGACTACTGCATCTTATCCCTCAACTGTGGACTACTGTGAGGTGACATTGAGCATCTTGGCCCCCAGAGGTGGACTGCTATGAGGTAATATTGGGCATCTTAGCCTTCAGCCAAGGATAGCTGTGAGGTGACATTGTGCATCTTCTTCAGGTTGTCCAATGTAGCAATGGGAGCCGTTAGCAAGGTGCCAGTCACATAACTACATCCCAATAGGAAGGTGTCTGCTCGCATGGTAGACTTGCGATCCGGCTCCCATTGCACATGACGGAGACAGGACAACATTCAGCATTTTATAATAGGTATAAGTTAGTCAATGAAAGCATGTATCTAATTGGTTTCTATAGTTTAATGTAAATGATCTGGCTAAGAGAAGGGAGGATAAGAGAAGGGAGGCTTGCTGGCTATTTTTAAGTATTTACTATTATTTTTTAGAAGGTTGGACCAAGATGTACTTTTGCTAAGTGCAACTCTAATCACATTTCTAGCTCTCCACCTATTATTGCACACTTTCAATTTATGGAGTGAACTCCCAGAAGCAGAGTTGAGACACTCACTTATACAGATATGTCCTTTGGGTTTGTTGCAGGGATGCATACGTGTGGCATAGCATACTGTAGCATATGCTATGCTATGCATTTACTTTAATGGGCACCACGTGAGCATGCACCCACCTCCCCATTGCAGAGAATTTGAACTGGCCAGCAATGCGTACACGGTGACATGCCACAGTGTGTACACATCGCAGTCCCACTACAGTAAGCTGCTAATAGATAAGGGTAAGACTAACCTAAAGTGTATGCCTGCAAATGCAAGAAGCCTTTTAGGCAAAATGGGGGAATTAGAAATGTTTGTAATGAATAAACAATATGAGATTATAGGTATCATGGAGACATGGTGGGATGATTCTCACGATTAGGCAGCTAACTTGGAGAGTTATACCCTTTTCAGGAGAGACAGGGCTATTAAAATATGTGGTGGTGTATGTCTTTATGTGAAACCATTTCTAAAACCTTACTAAAATGAGGTTATTTACGAGGGAACTGGAGATATTGTGGAGACATTATGGGTTGAAATTTCTATGGGAAGGAAATGTACAAAAAAGCTTTTAATAGGGACATGCTATAAACTGCATGATATTAGTGTGACTGAGGAAGTGCAAGTGTTGATGCAAATCGAAAAAGCTACAAGACTGGGGGCGGTTCTAATCATTGGAAATTTTAATTATCCAGACATAAATTGGGCCAGCGAATCATGTGATACAGCTAGAGGTAAAAGGTTCTTAAATATGCTAAAAGATAACTACTTGTCGCAAATAGTTGAGGAACCAACCAGAGTAAGGACTATACTGGACCTAGTACTAACTAACTAACTAACTAACAATGTGGAGATAATAGCAAATACCACAGTAGGCGAGACCTTAGGTAACAGTCATCATAATATCATAATATGATCACATTCGACATTAGTTTTCAAAAGCAGCATCCTAAGGGTTCAACTAAGACTCTTAACTTTAAAAAAGCTAATTTTAACAGGCTGAAACATGCACTAAAGGACATAGATTGGGAAACTTTGTTTCAGGGAAAGAACACTGCTGAAATGTGGGATGTTTTTAAATCGATGCTAGACAAATATAGCCATAAGTGCTTCCCCATGGGCAGTAAAAATAAGAGTATTAAATTCAAGCCAATATGGCTAAAGAAAATGGTAAAGGAAGCATTCAAAGCTTTTAAATCAAATGGGAAGGCGGACTTATTCCAGTACTACAAGGAATGTAACAAAAAATGCAAATAGCAAATCAGAGCAGCTAAAATAGAAAATGAAAAGCAAATTGCTAAGGAGAGCAAAACTAACCATAAAAAAATTCTTTAAGTACATAAATGGTAAGAGGCTAGAAAAAGTGAACTGGGATTCTTGATAAATGATGACAAAGAAAAAGCTGAAATATTGAACACATTTTTTTTTCATCAGTATTTACGAGAGAGGACAAGATGGTGGGATTAGTGAGTAACATTAATAATAGTAATGTTAAAGGCCCATTGCTTAATACTTATCTGTCTGAGGAAGTAGTACGTGAAATTGTGACTAATAAATCTCCTGGTCCAGATGGAATTCATCCTAGGGTTCTGATGGAGCTAGATGCTTAAATAGCAAGGCCACTGTATCTGATTTTCATTGATTAATTTACATCAGGCATGATACCAAAGTTCTGGTGTATAGCAGAGGTAGTTCCAATATTTAAAAAGGGCATTAAACTCCTTCCTGGTAACTACAGACCGGTTAGTCTGACATCAATAGTGGGGAAACTTTTGGAAAGTATACTAAGGGACAGCATACAGGAGTACTTGGAGAACTCCCATGCTATTAACAAGAACAAGCATGGTTTTGTGAGAAATAGGTTAGGTTATGTCAAACTATATTGATTACCTTCTATGAGAAAGTAAGTGACAATCTTGACAAGGGTAACACATCAGATGTGGTCTACCTGGATTTAGCAAAAGCTTTCGACACAGTACAGGAGGCTGATTTTCAAATTAAGGGAGCTTGGTATAGGAAACACTATTTCTATATGGGTGAGTAAATTTGCTTGATAACAGGAAAGAGCGAGTGGTGGTTAATGGGATGTTTTCATCCTGGGCTAAAGTAATCAGTGGAATACTGCAGGATTCTTGATTGATTGACTACAACCACCAACATATTCTGCTGCACTATATATTTGTATAGGCCAAGCTGATTCTGCTAGGTAACTTGATTGATTGACTACAACCACCAACATATTCTGCTGCACTATATATTTGTATAGGCCAAGCTGATTCTGCTAGGTAACTTGATTGATTGATTGACTACAACCACCAACATATTCTGCTGCACTATATATTTGTATAGGCCAAGCTGATTCTGCTAGGTAATGCAAATTGAAATATTATTGCATAGTATGTGATTCTGAAGTACTTTTTTTTTTAGTTTAGAATGATATAGACCCAGTTTAATCTTTGTGGAATGCCTGGTTGTTTTTCTAAGTTAATTTATTGCCTGGCATTTGAGGGGGTGGGGTGTGGTTACAGATTTCAATTATTGGTTTCACTTGTATTAGTCCTCTACTTAAATCCAATGGTGTAGGCTGTGCAAAGCCGTTTGGCTGTGCATTTATGATCTAAGCGTGCATTTTTATCAAAGCATGATAAAATTGACACACAACTGCAGCGTTCCAACAGCGTGCATACGAAGTGAAAAAGAAGGAAAACAGAACCACACCAATCTAACAAAACAAAGAAACCAGAGGAACTAATAACACATGTGAGTCACTTACTCTTCAGACCACTCACCTCCTGATTGTTGCATCTGATTAAATAGCACAGAACTACCTTACTTGGACATTTCATAAACCATCCATTTTACCAACAAATGCTTGTATCTATATTATGGGAATTTTGTTTTTCATGCACAGCTGCACCAATGCAATCTTACCTACAAACACCTAAAAAATCTTACAGAACCACCATTGCTCCTTAAACCTCACAATCTTTTCATTATATATGGTCCAAATACATTTCAACACCCACTTTATCTACGCTTCTGATTCATTTCGTACTAAATCTACACCCATTGAGCCGACACTGCTTTTCTAATCTGCATTTCTGCAATTCTTCAACTCTGAATTCCTTACAGCATCCAGTCCTACTTCCACTTTCCCTCAACCTATTTACCTACTAAACACTATGTCAAGGCTTTCTTATACTCCCCACATTACTCAGTGTCTACCTAATCATGTGTCTTTATCCTTCCCCCCTAGTCTCCTACACCTCCTCCTCCCTCCCCTCCTCTGTCTCCCCTCCATCTCTCTGTATTCTTTCCCCTCCTTTCCTGTTACCCCACTTTCACTCACGTCTACCCCATGGTTCTGCTACCCCACAACTCAGCCCTGCTCCCTCTCTCCCTTCCTTGTCACCTCCGCACACCCCCATCCACATCACACTGACCTCCCTCCCTGCCCACCTCCTGCAGTTTCCCCTCCTAGCTCTGGCACCCGCACCATCACTACTCTCTCATCATCCCTGCCCTCAAAGTTAATCTCTCCTCATCGCTACAGCAACCCTGATAATCTCATTCACATCTCTCCCACAAACTCATACCCCCTATCCTGTGCCCTGTGGAATGCCAGATCTGTTTGTAACAAACTGGTCCCCACTCATGACCTTTTCATTTCCAACTCCCTACACCTACTAGCCATTACTGAAACTTGGATTACGCCCTCTGACACTACTTCTCCTGCTGCTCTCTCTGCTGGGGGCCTCACATTCACACACACACCCCGACCTGGGGGTCGCCATGGGGGTGGTGTTGGGGTCCTTTTACCTTCTAGTTACTCCTACCAACTCATACCACCAGAACCATCCCTTACATTCTCTACATTTGAGGTCCATACTATATGCCTCATCCAACCAGTCCATCTTAGAGTAGCTGTCATTTACCGCCCCCCTGGCGTTGCTTCCAAATTCATCGACAACTTTGCTTCCTGGCTTCCTCACTTCCTCTCTTCTGACATTCCTTCCATTATCCTAGGCGATTTCAACATCCCTATTGACATACCCACACAATCCCCTGCCTCTAAACTCCTTAACCTCATCTCTTCACTTGGTCTCTCCCAGTGGACCTCCTCACCCTCCCATGTGAATGGGAGCTCACTGGATCTGGTCTTCACTCACCGCTGTGATATTTCTGATTTTTCCAATTCCCCATTTCCCCTCTCTGACCACCACCTGCTCTCCTTTAACCTATCTCTCTCAACTTCCCCATCTCTACCTCCCAAGGCTACCATCACTAAGCGTAACATTGAGGCTATTGACATCACATTCCTTTCCTCCCTGTTTGATTCACTTCTCTCTCCTATTCTATCTCTCTCATGCCCTGAACAAGCCACTTCCATATACAATGCATCCCTTACTTCTGCTCTTGACTCTGTTGCTCCACCAACCACTATTCACCTTCGCAAATTAACACCTCAACCCTGGCACACCAAATGCACCAGATATCTGCAAAAATGCTCACGTACTGCTGAGCGACACTGGAGGAAATCACGCTCTAAGGCAGACTTCCTTCATTTCAAACTTATGCTCTCATTCTTCAGTGCTGCCCTTTCTCTTGCTAAACAGTCATACTTCAAGAACCTCATCTCCTCCCAGTCTTCCAACCCCCGGCGCCTCTTTGCCACTCTCAACTCACTCCTCTGCCCACCTCCACCTCGTCTCCCTTCCTCACTCTCTGCACTTGACTTTGCCACTTACTTCACATCCAAAATTGACTCCATACGTAAGGACATCACATCACACCAGACCATCAGTAACCAGCTTTCCCCCATCCCTTACCACCCCTCCCCATCCCTCCCACCTACTCTGACCTCTTTCTCTTTCTTTCTGACCTCCATGCAACTGGAGAGGAAGTCATGGCCCTCATTCGTTCCTGTCCCCTCACCACCTCTCCACTTGACCCTATCCCCTCCCGCCTCCTCCGCTACCTCTCTCCTTCTGCTTGTTCCCATCTTTCCCACCTTCTCAATCTCTCCCTCTCATCAGGCACTGTCCCCTCTGCCTTCAAGCATGCACTCATCTCTCCTATTCTTAAAAAACCTACCCTTGATCCAAACACTCTCTCCAACTACCGACCCATCTCTATCCTCCCTTTTGCCTCCAAACTCCTTGAGCGTATTGTCTACAACCGTCTTACTTCCTTTCTTTCCTCACACTCACTACTTGACCCATTCCAGTCTGGCTTTCGTCCTCTCCACTCCACTGAAACTGCCCTTACAAAAGTATGCAATGACCTCCATGCTGCTAAATCTAAGGGATACTACTCTCTACTTATTCTACTTGATCTCTCTGCTGCTTTTGACACTGTGGACCATCCTCTCCTACTGCAAATCCTTCACTCCATTGGTCTGCGCGACACTGCCCTCTCTTGGCTGTCTTCCTACCTCTCTGACCATTCATTTTCTGTCTCTTCTCATGACTCCACCTCCCCCTCACTTCCACTAACTGTAGGTGTACCCCAAGGTTCTGTCCTTGGTCCTCTCCTCTTCTCTCTCTATACATCCTCACTAGGTAAGCTCATTAGTTCTTTTGGTTTCCAATATCATCTCTATGCTGATGACACCAAAATCTATCTTTCCTCTCCAGACCTCTCCCCTGCTCTCCTCACTCAGATCTCCAACTGTCTCTCTGCTACCTCTTCCTGGATGCCCCAGCGCTTTCTTAAACTTAACATGTCTAAGACCGAACTGATCATCTTTCCTCCCTCCCGCATAACCTCACCTCCTACAATCTCATTATCTATTGATGGCACTACTATCTCCTCTAGCCCCCAAGTGTGCTGTCTTTGAGTAATCCTTGACTCCTCCCTCTCCTTCAAACCACACATTCAGCACCTCTCACAAACCTGCCATTTTCAGCTAAAAAATATTTCCAGGATCAGACCCTTTCTGACCCAGGATGCTACTAAGACTCTTATCCACTCACTGGTCATCTCCAGACTGGATTACTGTAATCTCCTCCTGACTGGCATTCCTGACAAACACCTCTCTCCACTCCAATCTATCCTCAATGCTGCTGCCCGGCTCATTTTCCTCACCAAACGCACTACGTCTACCTATCCTCTCTTACTAGACCTTCACTGGCTCCCCTTCCCTTTCAGAATCCATTTCAAGTTTCTCACACTCGCTTACAAAGCCCTCACCCACTCCTCTCCTATCTACATCTCTGATCTTATCTCCCTTTACATTCCCACACGTCCTCTTCGCTCTGCTAATGCACGACGACTTTCCTGCCTACAGATAACCTCCTCCCACTCCTACCTCCAAGATTTTTCGCGTGCTGCACCACTTCTCTGGAATTCCCTACCTCTCCCCCTCAGACTCTCCACCTCTTTACAAAACTTCAAACGGGCTCTCAAGACCCACTTCTTCACCAAACCCAGCCAAATCTCATCCTAACCCTCTGTTCTACACTCTCCATGTACCCCATCTGTGTCTCCCATGTCTGTCTACCCCTCCCCTTTAGAATGTAAGCTCTCACGAGCAGGGCCCTCTTCCCTCATGTGCTTATCCTTTCTTACTTTAATAATCTTCAACTGCATCAACTCCAGCAGTCTTTTGCCACCTGATACTTATTCCAGTGTCATCTGCTGATGTAACTATGTTTATTTACCCTGTACTTGTCCTATACTGTCATCAACTGTAAGTTGCTGTTTTCCTGTTTGATTATTTATGTACTCTGTAATTGGGCGCTGCGGACCCCTTGTGGAGCCATATAAATAAAGGATAATAAAAATAATAATAATTCTGTAACATAGTAACATAGTAGCATAGTATCCCATTTGTGGTCTCCTATGCAGGATTATTTGTTATAAAATTTTGGCTGATGCTGATGTCTGCCGTTACGTTTTATCCCTCTTTTTTATAATAACTATAGTGCGTGACTATGCACCATAACCCTGGATATCCTTATCCATTAGGAATTTATCTAACCCATTCTTAAAGGTGTTGACTGAGTCCACCATTACAACTCCCTCAGGCAGGGAATTCCAAACACGTATCGTCCTTACCGTGAAAAAGCCTTTATGCCGTGTTGTGTAGAATCTCCTCTCCTCTAACCTGAGCGAGTGTCCATGAGTTCTCTGTGTTGATCTAACCAAAAACAGGTCCTGCGCAAGATCTGTGTATTGTCCCTTTATATATTTGTAGATGTTGATCATGTCCCCTCTTAGTCTCCTCTTTTCCAATGTAAACATGCAAAGCCTTGCAAGCCTTTCCTCGTATTCCAGCGTCTCCATGCCCTTAATTAGTTTGGTCGCCCGCCTCTGAACCTTTTCTAGCTCCAGGATATCCTTTTTGTAGTATGGTGCCCAGAATTGTACACAGTATTAAAGGTGTGGCCTCACTAGTGATTTATACAACAGGAGTATAACACTCTTTTCCCTAGCATCAATTCCCCGTTTTATGCATGCTAATATCTTATTAGCCTTCCTTGCTGCAATCCTACTTTGGGTACTACTGCTTAGTTTGCTATCTATGAGGACACCTAAGTCCTTTTCCAGTACAGAATCCCCTCATTTTACCTCATTTAGTATGTAGGTGTTATTTTTGTTCTTGTCACCACAGTGCATTACCTTACACTTGTCTGTATTGAAGCGCATTCTCCATTCTGAAGCAACTCAGCATCCCCCTCCATATGTATTACTTTACACAATTTGGTATCATCTGCAAAAATTTACACCATGCTCTCTAGACCTTCTGTTAGGTTGTTAAGGAATATATTGAACAATAGCGGTCCTAATGCTGAGCCTTGTGGCACACCACTTTAACACTTCAGTCCAATTTGAAAAGGATCCATTAACCACAACGAGCTGCTCCCTATTATCTAACCAATTTTTGATCAAAGTGCATATTGTGCTTCCTAGCCCTGTTTCATGTAGCTTGTAGATAAGTCTCATGTATGGTACAGTGTCGAAAGCTTTCGCAAAGTATAAAAAGATTACATCCACCTCTTTACCCTGATCTAAGTTTGCACTTACTGTTTCATAAAAGCCAAGTAAATTGGTTTGACAGGATCTGTCCTTCACAAATCCATGTTGATTCCTTTTAATGACCTTATTGACTTCAAGGAACTTCTGAATGCTATCTCTTAGAATACCTTCCAATACTTTCCCCACTACAGATGTAAGACTAACTGGTCTATAATTTACCTGGTTCAGCTTTACTTCTGTTTTTGAATATAGGCACTACTTCCGCTATACACCAGTCTTTGGGAACCATACCTGATATTACTGAATCCTTAAAGATCAAAAATAGCGGTTTTGCAAGTTCAGAGTGAAGCTCCATTAGAACCAGTGCTTAAAGTGGTCCTAGAGAGGTGGTGGAACTCACCCCCCCCTACCAACGGCATCCATGTAATAAAGGTATTGTGCGCATCGTAGGCGCGCACGGCAAAAAAGGGGTGTGGTCTCAAAAAGAAAGGGGCGTGGTCACACAATAGTAATAATGCCCACAGTAGTAGCACCCAGTGGTCGATGTGGAAATTTTGAAGTAGGGGTATAGACAAGTGAAGGATGTAATAATGTGCGCGCCGAAGGCGCGCACGCTCTGGAAAAGGGGGCATGCCACTCAGAAGGGGGCGTGTCCTTCAGTGTAGTTTACCACACCATATACGCCTTATACACATTATGCACCACAATAGTAGGACCCCTTATTAGTGCCCCTTTCACATTATACCACACAGTATGAGCCGAAATTCACATTATAGCACATAGAATGAGCCGAAATTTACATTATAGCACATGGTATGAGCCGAAATTCACATGATAGCACACGGTATGAGCCAAAATTCACATTATAGCACACGGTATGAGCCGAAATTCACGTTATAGCACACGGTATGAGCCGAAATTCACATTATAGCACATGGGATGAGCCTAAATTCACATTATAGAGTGACAGGAGGGACATGGAAAGTGACAGCAGGAACATGGAAAGTGACAGCAGGGACAGGGAGAGTGACAGCAGGGACAGGGAGAGTGACAGCAGGGACAGGGAGAGTGACAGAGAGAGGGAAAGCAAGGGCATACAGTAGGGACTAGGGAGAGAGAAAGGCAGCAGGGTAAGATTACCTGTTTAGCAGCGGCGGTGGTCTGCGGTGCAATGGATGAGGAGGCTGTGGTAGCCGTAGGGTGGAGGAGGCTGTGGGCCTCGGAGATACTGCGGAGGAGGAGGCTGTGGGCGTGCAGGTGTCTGAGGGTGGCTGCAGCGGTTCTGGGACCAGTCTGGCTTTATTATCCCCCAGTGGTAATGCCCCCGTAGTTATGACCCCAGTAGTTTAACCCCCCCTTTAGTTTAGCAACCCAGTGGTAATGCCCCCAGTAGTTTAGCCCTCATGTTGTTTGCCCCAAGTGATAATGCCCCCAGTAGTATAGCCCCCATGTAGTTTGCCCCAGTAGTTAGCCCCGTTAGTAATGCCCCCAGTAGTTTGCCCACTTGTAGTTTAGCCCCTGTAGTTATGCCCCCTTGTAGTATAGCCCCCAGTAGTTAAGCCCCTGTAGTTATGCCCCCAGTAGTTTAGCCCCCCTGTAGTAATGCCCCCAGTAGCTTGCCCCCCCTGTAGTAATGCCCCCATGTAGCTTGACCCCAGTAGTAAAGCCCCCCCAGTAGTTATCCCCAGTAGACGCGTCGCTACACATGTGAAAAAAAAAACAAAACACCAGGATGCTCACCGTGCCCCGCTCCCACGTCCGACCGCTGCAGTCCTCTGGGCGTCCGCTCTCGGCAATATGGGAGAGACATCATGACGTCTCTTCCATAGCACGAACTGACAGAGGCGGAAGCCGGAGCTCAATTGTGAGCTCCTGCCTCCGGCTGACGCTGTGCAGGGAGAGTCGGGCGCCGCTGGTAAAACAATCTCCAGCGCCGGGCTAACATCGGGTGAGGTGAGTCGTAGGAGGTGGAACTGCGTTCCATCTCCAAGTGGAATTGACGGAACGCAGTTCCGCACCGTTCCGGCTCACTTTAACCCCTGGGTGGAAGAGAGCAATGTATCATCACTCACTCATATATTATATACTGTAGCATTAATCACCAACGGAGTCATGTCAATGTTCTGTCCAAATATCTATGTATTTACATAGACAGCTGACAGTGAAATAAATACATATTGGATTGCAATTGCATGATGTTTTTTTATTTTTTTTATTACATACATGTGTGATTGAGTGAGTCCCCGTCCAAGCCCTCAGCGTCCGCGTGGCAGTGTTCTCAGTCAGGGCGGCTCTTCTCAGTCCTCTCTGCTCCCTGCAGACGCATGATGACGTAAGTCTCTCCCTCCAGCGGCAAAGGTTATGGAGGAGGCGGTGCAGGTTAAATGAATCATTCCCGCTAGCTTCGTCCACCCACCACCACATCATTGTTACACACGGCATCGGTGGGTGGCGCATAGGGAAGCCCGGGCCGGAACTGGAAGCCAGCGAGAGGGGGAGCCGAGCGGGGGTAGCACGGACGTCGCACGGACACTGTGAGTGACAGCTGCAGCAGTATAGATGTTGTGGGCGGGCGGCGGAGGCGGGACAGCAGCAGCAGCAGTCTGATTGCACTCAGATTTCTGACTAGTAATAGGCTGCATGTGTGAAGTTAAGGTGGGCGGGCGGAGGCGGAACTGGTTCCGCCTCCAATTAGAACTGCCGGAACGCAGTTCCGCCCCGTTCCGGCCCACTTTAACCCCTGATTAGAACCCTTGGGTGAATTCCATCAGGACCGAGTGACTTATTAATCTTTAAATGTTTTAATCGGTCACAGACTACCTCCTCGCTTAAATAAGTACCTATCAGTGGGATAGGTACTGTGCTGGGGCCACTATTGTTTAACATATTTTTAAATGATCTAGGAGAAGGACTAAAAAGCACAGTGTCAATTTTTGCAGATGATACTAAAATATGTAGGGTAATTAAATTAGAGGTGGATATGGAGTCTCTTCAGAGCGATTTATTTAAACTGGAAGTTTGGGCAACAAAATGGAGTATGAGTTTTAATGTGGAAAAATGTAAAGTTATGCAATTTGGGACTAAAAATGAACACACAAATTACCAATTATATGGGGAAAATATACAGTAGGGAAAACGGTATTAGAAAAAGATTTGGGGGTGCTCATTAATAGTATATTTAGCAGCAGTACGCAATGTCAAAGTGCAGCAACAAAGACAAATAAGTTGTTAGCATGCATTAAAAGTGGAATTGAGACAAAGGATGAGAGTTTAATCCTGCCACTGTATATATCATTGGTGTGACCGCATCTTGAGTATTGTGTTCTGGGCACCACACTATAAAAGAGTCATGTTAGAACTTGAAAAGGTTCAGAGGCGAACTACCAAACTAATTAAGGGGTTGAAGACTCTGGACTATGAGGAGAGGATTTCTAGGTTAGATGTGTTTACACTAGAAGTGAGATGACTAAAAGGAGAAATGATTACTATTTACAAATATATAAAGGGGCAATGGGCAGATGGGTATAACCATGGTGGTCATTCCGAGTTGATCGCAGCCAGAAACCTTTTGTGCTGCTACAATCAACTAGCCCACTCCTATGGGGGAGTGTATTTTAGCTTTGCAGGGCTGCGACCACTTGTGCTGCCCTGCTAAGCTACAAACATTTAATGCAGAACAAGACTAGCCCTGGACATACTTACCCTGTGCGACGATCTCGGCGATGCTGGGGCCGGATTTGACGTCAGACATCCGCCCTCCATTCTCCTGGACGCACCTGCATTTTCTACACCACTCCCCGAAAACGTCAGGCAACGGTCTGGTGACGCCCAGGAATGTCATCTTTCTGTCAATCTTCTTGCGGTCGCCTCTGCGACTGCTTTCTTTGTTTTCCACGTCAAAACCCAGCGACCCGTCACCGAGCAACGATGCGTGCGTGCGCGGTGCAGCCGCCGTGCATGTGCATTCCAGACCGTTTGCACCACAGCGACAAACCGCTGCATGTGAACGGGTCGGAATGACCCCCTATGTGCACTGCAGGGGGGGGGGGCAGATATAACATGGGCAGAGAGAGTTAGATTTCGGAGGGTTATATTGTTTCTGTGCAGGATAAATACTGGCTGCTTTATTTTTGCACTGCAATTTATATTTCAGTTTTAACACACCCCGCTCAAATCTAAATCTCTCTGCACGTTATATCTGCCCCCCCTGCAGTGCATATGGTTTTACCCATCTGCTAACAAATTTGCTGCTGCGATCAGGTCTGAATTAGGCCCAATATGCGGAGCTATCAAGTGATTTGTTTATTAAGAGACCTCTAATCAAAACGCGAAGACACCCACTAAGGCTTGAGGAGAGGAAATGTCGTACTCAGCGAGG